>NW_017619273.1:9575402-9773032 GCF_001879475.1 Ipomoea nil | reverse complement strand
CACTAGTCCCTCTCAAACAAAAAATTCTCCCATCGCTCCCTTAGCCTTCTCAACCCTCCAGTCTCCCTTTGTCTCAGCCTTGCCTCTAGTCAGTAAGCCAACGCCTAAGCTGCAATCCTCTTTCTGTCGCCATCGCTCCTCCACCAAAGTCACCTCTTCTCGCCTCTGCTGCCGTCGAGTCTGCGAACTCTTCTTCCAGTCGCCATTGCTCCTCAACCAAAGTCGCCTCTTCCCGCCTCTACCGCCATCAAGACTGGGACTCCTCTTCTCGTACCTGTCGCCATCACCGTCCTGCAAGTTAGTTCTTTGTCAATTTTTTTTATATTACTCAAATCTTAAACCCTAATCCCTAAATTCCTAATTCCATTTATCCCTATTGATCTCATAATTTCATTAAGTCTAAATCCTATGTTTTTCCTACTTTGTAATTTTATTGTTGAATTTTCCATATTTGAATTAATATTGTTTCTCTTCTCTAATTACTCATTATTAGGTTCTCCATTGCCAGCCAGTTAGTATGCCTACAGAACGGCCAAAAGAAAATGTATGTATTTATTGGATTCATTGCCTTAGTCTTGGTTTTACATTCTCTCTGAATACTTGTAGTGGATGAATTAATTATGTGTTGCAGAGCATAAAACTTGGCAATATGGATTCTGCTAACAAAATGGAAACTAAGATGAGTTTTAATTTGTGATTTAAAATTTGGGGAGCTACTGCATTCCAGAATTTTAGGATTTGTGGCAAAATTGGCTATTCAGGATTTGTGGCAGCTTTTGGATGATTACAACTTGCTGAGTGATAGTAAGCAAATTCAAATTTCAAGTTGACTCTCACTCCTGCTCATCTATAAAAGGAAGACCACTTGTTTAGAAGAAAGTGTTGGAAAACATATTATCGGGTATCTATTGATGAAAAGCTAAGAAAAATCACTCCAATTCTTTCAAGTCTATGACTCAACAACAAACTATCTTCCAAGAAGGAAGTAGGGTGATCATTCTAGCAAGGTGACTTTGTAATTGACTTTTGGCTATGGGTGGGCCCCGTAATTCAGATTATTCGAACTAATGCCCAAAACTCGAACGTAAAAGGCAAATTCAAATTTTAAGATGGCTCTCACTCCTCCTCATCTATAAATGGTGTTTAAAAAAAAAGTGTTGGACAACATATTATTGTGCTATCTATTGTTCTAAAGCTAAGAAGAATCACTCTGATTCTTTCAAGTCTATCACTCAATATCAATTATAAGTTGAGTTTTAAATGTATTTTATAATTAATAATATAATTAATTTTCAATAGTCTCTTAGTTAATTATTAGTATTTTTTCTTATTTTTAGTTGATAGTATATGAAAAATATAAATACAAAAATAATAAAATCATTAAAAAAAAACTCAAAATTGATAAAAAAAATTGGGTATATTCAAAGTAACCCAAAATAAACTCTAAATAATTTCACCGTAACTGAACATATCTGAATTAAATTTGGTTCGGATATCGAGTGTAAAAAATATTACCCAAAATTTTTGAATATTCAATATAAAATTCGGGAATCACCCGAACCGAATCAATGCCCACCTCTACTCTTGGCTAGCTCTTGATAAGGTAGTGAGGGATATGTTGATGAGGAGATCGTAACTATCTCATCGATTGCTATCGAAAAAAGCCGAAGTCTTCTCTTTTAATTGGAGTTTAACGAGAAGAGTAAAGTAGGAAAGTTTTCAAAACCACTATAAAAATCTCTGTTTCTCTCTTTCTTTTGAACTTTACATTCCATATTATTTGACTATGCAAACCAACTAACTAACTAACCCTATACTCATGTTGTTGACACATGCACGGAAAACTCACCAAACTTAGTTACAAATTTTTATCTTGACAAGTTCAAATACTTCCACTGCAAGCTTGCATTTCCTTATATTTGAATTGATTTCAATTCAAAATTCAAACTCTCTTAGTTTATGTTTTCAAAAAACTCTATACAACCCCCTTGCCCGGGACTAATGTAATGAAAACGAAAGTATGAACTCCATTTATGCCTATTATAGTAGTTCTCTTTGGCTATTACCCGAAGGTGCATTCTGGGCGAAACGTATCTTGTCTCTAACCAACAGAGGACATCGTTCATAGCTAAATGGCTCAAACTATGAACTCCACAAAAATTCAAAATCAGAACCTTGCATTTAGAGTAGTTCTCTAAAATTTTGAAAATAGATAAGAATTAGAGAAATTAAAAGTTATTGAATTCTAAGTTTTTAAAAGGTTTAGCAAAATTATAAACAAATAGTTATATGGTAACTAAAGTATATTTTTTAAGATTTACAAAGTCAGATAAGAGGAAGAAAAAGTCTTAAAATGTGTCGAAGATTATACCCAATGGACACGTAGCAACAAGATGTTAAAAATAAGTTAAAGCATGCTAGCTAATTTCCAACAATCAATATCCAAGATGACAAATTGTATTTTTGAAATATCTTCAATTCTCTCCAATGAATATTTCAAAAATACAAATATAAGTAGCATTACAAGCCTATTACGCAAGATAACAGACAAGCTAAGCTCAACATTTAAAGAAAAATCATATTTTTTTTCTTAATTGAGAGGTTCCACTATATATAATGCGCGACTAATATAATGAAAATTAAAGTTAGAAAAAATTAAATGACGACTAATATAATGAAATAATAATGTATTCTACATGGTTTTACGATTGTTTAACGTTTTAATTACAAGGGTTAACATCAAATGCATCAAAAGCTGGTCCCAGGTCTGGCTCATCAAATTACAAGCCTATTGCCTCTCGTCCAGTGCAGTCCAAAGACAAATCCAGCAACAAGGGGATAAGATGTTATGAGTGTGAAGGTTTTGGTCACGTTCAAGCTGAATGTCCCACTTATCTAAGTGCAAGAAATCTATGTCAGACATTACCTAGAGTGACGACGAACCTGAGTCAGACGCAGCTGGATCTGATGTTGAAGAGATATCCGGTAACTTTGTAGCGTTCACTGCCTGTGTTGCAGCATGTTCAGGACTTGAAGACATAGCCAATTCAAAGGGAGGCGACTATCGCTCAGCTGAAGATTTAGATTTAACTTCTTTGTCCTATGAAGTAGAGTTCAACAAATTGTACCCCAAGTTGGAAGCCCAACGTAAAGCAAATCGTACCATTACTAGTCAAATAGGGATATTAACCAATGCTAGTAAAGTGTACCAGAATCAAGTAGCTGATAGGGATTTACTGTTTAAAGCAGCCTCTGACCGAGAAGAGAAAATGAAGCAGGAAGTACAGGCACTGAAGCAGGAGCTGGACACCTTCAGAAAACAAATCCAAATGATGGGCACTACCACAACAGCTAACTAGATACTTGATTCAGGAAGAAAATCTTCAGCGAAATTTGGTCTCGGCTTCACTGGGGGTACTTCAAAAGATAAAACTGTCTTTGTCAAAGCATCAGGACTACATCCAGAAGATATTCCTGAATCTACCTCGCAAGACAAAACAACGGTATAGTACGACAAAATAAACATCCCTTTAAACTCTCTAACCTAGTTTGTCATTATTGCAGGTTGCGTGGCCACATCAGACCGGAATGTTACTACTTCTACAAGGATCAAAGTACTGAAAAATTCAAGCACAAGAACATCAAGCCCTTCACTAAACAAATTTGGGTTAAGAAAACTGATTATATATGTTTTGTCTCGTTTCACTCTGAAAGTGCAGGGAGAGAAGAAAAGTGGTGCTTCGACAGCGGGTGTTCACGTCACATGACGGGAAACACAAAGTTTCTATGTGACATTAATGCAAGCAAAGGTGAAGTAACCTTTGGTGTTGGTGTTAAAGACAAAGTCAGTAGTAGAGTAGGTACTCTAAACGTGGCTGGACTACCCAAGCTAAAGAAAGTCCTGCTAGTAAATGGTCTTTATGCTAATCTTATAAGTATCAGCCAACTTGGTGACTAAAATTGGAACGTATGCTTTACCAAAAATAGCGGCAGCATAAACCAAACCAATGTGTTATGGAGGTAAGCGGTCAACAGACAATTGCTATATTCTAACAAACGATATTCTCTGTTGCAGGTCCAGCATAAATGAGTCCGAGTTATGGCATAAAAAACTAGGACACCTAAGTTATTGACTTCTTGATAAATTAATAGCAATAGAAGGTGTGCGTGGTCTACACAAGATAAAAATTGACTCATCTGGCATATGCGGTGCATGTCAAGCTGGAAAACAGACCAAAACTTCTCATCCAGCACAACAGACTACAGCACAAGTTACTGCGTGGAACAGATCCACATAGATCATATCGGACCAACTCAGACAGAAAGCTTTGGAGCTGAGAGATACATTTTGGTATGTGTCGATGATTTTTCACATTTTTCTTGGGTAATATTTCTTATGGGGAAATTCTAAGCTCTTGGATAGGGATGACAATTCTACCCGCACCCAATGCGTTCCCCGCATCCCCGCCCCTACAGATTTTCAAATACCCGCATAATTTGGATAATGGGTGCGAGTATGGGGCGAAATTTGTATACCCGCGCGGGTATGGGGGCGGGTACGGGGAGAGGTATCCTCGCCCCGCACCCGCACCCACACTTATATATATTGGTATTAGTATTCATTTATTATATAAGTTTATGTATATTTTATAATTAAAATGCCTATTGAATTAAACGTCTTAATTTTTTGTTAATGAAAATTGAAGAGGAATTACACAAATAACATAAAGAGTAAACATTTAATACATTTTATACTACAAACACAATTTTAGTTTCAATTAAGGATTAACTTCATTGGCTCTTATTAAATTTTAGAGTTATGTTCAAACTTATAAAAAAATCCATGTGATAATTAGAAGTGTAATATTAATAATTAGAGTTGCGGGTTGGGTATTACCCGCACCCGCAAAATCCCCGCAGGGGTGGGTATGGGGGTATGAATTTTATTACCCATGCGGGTGCGGGTGTAGGTGCGGAGAGTAGGTTGGGAATGCGGGTGCGGGGGCGGTGGATATATCCCCCGCACCCACCCCGCCCCATTGCCATCCCTATTCTTGGAGCGTTCAAAACCTTGGGATTAAAGTTGCAAAAATAGAAAAACGAACAAATTGTTCGTTTTCGAAGTGATTACGGGTGAGAATTTGACAATAACTTGTTTAAAGAATTTTGTAACCAATACTGAATCACTCACGAGTATTCAGCACCAAAAATCCCTCAACAAAATGGAGTCGTTGAATGAAAAAACCGCACTATCCAAGAAATGGGCTGAGTACTACTTAATGCTAAAGGATTACCCCAAAAGTTCTGGGCAGAAGTTGTAAACACTACGTGCCCTGTCATAAATCGAGTCTATCTTCGACTAGGCAAAAATCAAACTCCGTATGAATTGTGGAAAGGTAAGAAGCCAAACATCAAATATTTTCACATTTTTGGCTCATGTTGTTTTATTTTGAAGGATAGAAATCCTGTTGCAAAATTCGAACCAAAGAGCGACTAAGGGATCCTCCTTGGTTACTCAACAAACAGTCGGGCATACCGAGTATACAACAAAGTAACCAAAACCATTATGACAAACATTGTGGTCGATGATCAACCTGATGATGTTTTGGAAATTCCGCAACTTGAATCAGTGTCAGAACCTGATCCAAATCGTCCAGAATCCTCTGAGTCAGGTCCAGAGCCTTCTACGTCAACTCCTACACCGGCTCAACTTGATCCAGAACTAGAGCCAGAATCTAATTCGGACCAGAATGAAATAGATATACCAACTCACATCCAGAAAGACCATCCAATTCAAAATGTCATTGGAGATTCCCGTTCCAGTGTCAAGACTAGAGGAAAGCGAAAATGTGATTATCTTCAACTAGCCAAATATGCCTGATATACGTCAAAAATTGAACCTAAAAATGATAAAGAAGCCCTGACAGATGAACGCTGGATCAAGGCCATGCAAGAAGAGCTAGGGCAATTGAAGGGGTCGACTACGATGAGACGTTTTCCCATTTTGCTCATCTAGAATCAATTCGTCTACTTCTCTCTATTGCATGTGCTTTAAAAATAAAACTCTTTCAGATGGACGTTAAGCTGACCTTTCTAAATGGCTATCTAACCGAAGACATCTACGCTGCTCAGCCAAAGGTATTTGAAGACACACATCACCCAGACTATGTGTACAAGCTAGAAAAAGCCTTGTAAGGCCTTAAACAAGCCCCAAGAGCTTGGTACGAAAGGCTCACCCAATATCTCCTTCAACATGGCTATAATCGAGGGGGAGCTGACAAAATACTGTTCATCAAACGATCAGGTAAACACTTAACTATTGCTCAGGTTTATGTTGATAACATCGTTTTTGGATCTACATAGACAGGTGCGACAGACCAACTTGTCAACGTCATGCAACAAGAATTTGAAATGAGCATGATCGGTGAGTTCACCTATTTCCTAGGATTACAAGTCAATCAGTCAAGTGAAGGAATTTTTATATCGCAAGAAAAATACGCAAAGAATCTTCTAACAAAATTTGGCCTAGAATCATCTAAGGACGCTAGAACTCCTATCTCAACTACCACAAAACTGTTCAAAGATGAAAAAGGAATCCCCGTCGATCCTACGGTATACTGAAGTATGATAGGAAGTCTATTTTATTTAACTGGAAGTAGACCGGATATTATGTTAAGTGTCGGCATGTGTGCGATATACCATGCCAATCCAAAAGAATCACATCTGAAAGCTGTGAAACGTATCATAAAACACGTCAAAGGTACGCTAACTTACGATATTTGGTACTCAATTGATACTAATCAAAGTCTTGCAGGATTTAGTGGTGCCGATTGGGCCGGAAATTCAGACTACAAAAAAAGTACGTCTGGAGGTTGTTTTTTCATCGGCAAAAACATAGTTGACAGGCTAAGTAAATAGCAGAATCCAATTTCGCTCAGTACTGCGGAAGCCGAGTATATTGTAACAAGAAGTTGTTGCACATAATTACTCTGGATGCGTCAAATGTTATCTGACTATAGCCTAAATCAGAACTGCATGACCCTCTATTGTGACAAAACGAATGCCATCAACATCTCCAAAAATCCAGTTCAGCATTCCAGAACAAAACACATTGACATCCGTCACCACTTTATTCGGGAACTCGTTGAAGAAAAAGAAATAAATCTAAACTACATTTCCACCGAAAAATATCTGATAGATTTATTTACCAAACCTTTGCACATTTCGCGATTTGAAATGCTTAGGGCAGCTCTTGGCGTATGCAATCCTTCAATTTAAGTGAACTAAAAAAAAAATTAAAAATTTAAGGTAAGTTAAATAAATTTTCTTTATTTATTTATTTTTTTTTTTTGCAGGGCTTGCACACATCTCCAAACTTCAATATTCCTCTTCATTAACCAGAAGTAGTAGTAATTCAAAAGTGATATCCTAATTGTTCTCTACTTCTAGTCTTCTACTAGTCAAAAACTAATTCTCAAACCTATCTAAAAAATTCAAAAACCCTATAATCTAGCCTTTATTTAAGACCCTCCCATCACCTTCCTTTCCTACCTATCTCATCCGCCATTCACTACCCAAGCATTAAACACAAATTAATTTTTTTTTCTTTCTTCTCACTGTTCGAGACCACCACCACTACAATTCATCTTCTTCCTTTCGCTCCTTCACCATAGCCAACACCTCTCCACAGCTCTCAAATGGCGAGCCCGTTTGAAATCTTTACCCAAAATCAGAGAGACATGCCCTCTAAAAACAAATTATTGACGGAAACTCTCCCCTTACTCATGATTCCGAAGATCGGGTCTTAGCCTCTATCCTTCAACGTCCAGAACTCATCAAAGATCTCACGACCAAGTAATCACACCAACTTCGTTCTCTTGCCCGGAACTTGTAACACCCCGGATTTTACGAATATTTAAAAGCTTAAATAAGAGATAAACGATCTAATCATTAATCATAAATGAGCGGAAACAAAACTCTTAATCGGGAAAGTGCTATGCCACACCCACAAATCTACGGGTGCACAGGCTAAGTCTAACAGAATCATCATAACATAACAGCAATCTAAGGCACACAGGCCAACAAAACTAATCGAAAGGAAAGGCAAGATTACGCTAACTAGATCCACTAGCGCGCTCTCCAAGCTAATCATAACCTGAAAAACATAGGGATAACACCCGTCAGCGAGAGATGTTGGTAGCCCACCAATACGCGTTAAGTAATATAATATATAGTGTTAGGAATAAAGTGTAATGGTTTTGATATGCCAAATTTGTATTTGTAGATCCCCCAATTTTATTTCATAGGTCTAGTAGAGTCTTAGACCATGATCGGGAAATTATTTAATTATCAAAAGAGAAAAACAGAGGAAAATGGATGAAAATAGAAGAAGAAGATATAAAGCCGAAAATCAAGAATTTGTCTGGAGAAAATGACAAATTGAAGAAGAAGTTGAATGATATGAATTCACGCCGCTACTACTCAAAGAAGATATCCCAGAAGAATTTTCGTGTGAAGAAAATTAATATTGGAAGAATGCATGAAGTTGACTTGGAGATCAAGCATCTATGGAAAGAAAGAAGTACATCAAATATGATTGGAGATTTAATCAAAAGCTGTATGGATGAAGTGGATGATGCTTGATATATTATTTGAAATGGCTCAAGTTCAAAACTCACCATCAACAATTTTACAAGGCAAAATTTGAGAAGTCAAATTAAATTAATCTGATGGAGTTGGGCGCCGATTACAAGTGGAAATTGGGAAGCAATTTCACTTGGGTGGCAATTGAGATGCAATTGCACTTGGGAGCCGATTTCATAGAAATTGAAATTGGGAGCTAGTTCGAAGCAATTGAAATTGTGAGCCAGTTTCAGAGAAATTGAGATTAATTGAAATTGGGAGCTAGTTCAGAGAAATTGAAATTGGGAGCAAGTTTCAAATGGAATCAATTCAAGTTGGCAATGCAATTCAGATTGGGGACCAATTAAAAGAAGACATGCAATTCAGATTGGGGACCAATTAAAAGAAGACATTGAGGAGCAATTGAATTGAGATGAAATTCAAAGAGAAGTCCAATTTTGAAGTCAACATTGAGAAGTAATTGAAGCACCAGGAGATGTTGGGAGCCAATTGCAAGTCAAAGTCAATTGGGAGCCAATTACAAAGGAGAAATTCAATTTGGGTGCCAATTACAAGCCAATTGAAATTTTGCAAGTCAAAGTCAATTGGGAGCCAATTACAAAGGAGAAATTCAATTTGGGTGCCAATTACAAGCCAATTGAAATTGGGTGTCAATTACAAAGGAGAAATTCAAATTGGGTGGAAGTTCAAAGCCAGTTTGAAGTCTGAGAACACCCAGACGTGAGAATGAAGAAGATGAAGCAGAACTTACAGTGAAAAATATTCTCACAAGGAAAATACTAGTCTAACTAGTATGGGATTAAAATAAAGATTATTTTTGAATCCCAGAGATACAAGGACCACTTCAGAGCTAATCAGAGAAGCCACTCTACACCAAAACTAAGACCCAGATATTTCCATTCAACGTTAAAACAGAGGAATATCAGATGAAGTTTGGGAGCTCATTTACATGGAGATGAAGATCTTTCAAACGGCTAGCTTATCTCTTTCTGACATTTTTGCAGAAGATAAGATAAGATCTCTGACATAGGAGCGTCTCTTTCCAACGGACGAATTCTCATCACCAGCTATAAAATGATGAAGATGTGAAGACTTGAAAAAACACAGAGCAGTAAATAAGAGCATAAGAGCATACAACGAACTCAAAAATAAGAGAGCAGAAAATTCGAATCCATCAAAGGATCGAATAGAGCAATTAAGCTTAAAAGAGCTAAAATCTTCAAGTGTGAGAAAAAGAACTCAGAGAGCTTCAAGAGAAAAATATTTAGAGAGTTCTTAAGCAGAGCAAAAATATCAAGTGCTTTACTTGATATATTCAAAGAGAGAAAACACTCAGAGCTGTCAAGAGAAATCATTCCAGAGTGTTTATCTTCATCAAAGAGACCTGCGCATCATTGAAGATCATCTACAGAGTCTCAGAAGTTGGAAGCAAGACAACACTTGTTTTGGAGCAAAACAAGAGAAGGGAGGAAAGTAGCACGGAGCTGTGAAATCCTGGATTGTCACACGGAGCTGTGAGATCCGAAGCAGCAGTGTCGGAGGCACTGGGCGTGATTGGTGTGGGCTTGGTGATCAAAGCACCAGATCACGGGATACGTTTCTACCGGAGTGTGGAAGACGGGGGGAAAGTAACGCGGAGTCGTGAAATCCTGGGATAGTAGCGCGGCGACGTGAAACCCGAAGCAGCAGTGTGGTGTCACTGGGCGTGATTAGTGCGGGCTTTGTGATCAAAGCACTAGATCACGGAAATTCATTGTATCTTGGAACCAAGGAGTGGTAGATATAGTGAATTGGCTCTTGGAGAAAAGAGCAAGTGGAGTAGGAGGATTACACCACCTCACGAACCACTATAATTGTCTTGTGTTCTTTACTGCTTTCTTTACATACCGCTCTTTACATATATGCTCTCACGAAGATATACTGCTCACACAATCTCACACACACTTTATGTTTATTTATTTCCGCTGTGCACCATACTCTAACAATCTAGTTAAGAGTTTTGGTTTATCTCTGTCTTAGCAATTGTTGTGCTGTGCGAAAAAGTTTGAAAGTCTATTCACCCCCCCCCCCCCCCCCCCCTCTAGACTTTCACCTTACCTCTTTTGGGACCAACATATAGATATATTCAAAACCATTTGAGACAAGGGAATACAGTATATATCATTTCAAAGCCAAAAGAAGGAAACGTCAAGGAACACAACCCACACTCTCAACAAAGACTAACGACCACAATACACAAGTCAATAAGGACCACAATCAACATACTCAACGAGAACCACAATCAACATACTCAACAAGGACCACAACCTACCATCTTAATGGTAGAGTTCCCAACAGACATGCTCATAAGAAATAAACACAACAATCACATAATGACAAGTTTCACGTTCCAACCTTATGCCCTGTTCCAACCTTATGGCTACCCCCGGCCTTGTTTCAGTTCCAACCGTTACCTCCAAGTGTCACCCTTTACTTCTGAGTCCAACCTTATTCAGCCTGGGACCGTCGTCCCCCACCAATCTTTACCACCAATCTCATAGTATTACCACTGATCTCTCAGTACACGAGGGTACCATTAAATAACACAATATTACCACTGATCTCGTGACCAAGGCTTAAACAATATTACCACCAATCTCATTCATAGTTACGCATAGTCATTATCAAGAGGATTGAGGCTCATCAAAAGCCCAATCAAGCATCAACAAAGGGTACAATCAAATATACAAGATCACATCATACGATTGCCAAAAACAATGATAGACATGAAACAATACTCAACAAAAACAATTGACTTCAATCCAATATCAACACGATTGCCAATCCTCAAAGGAATGGACAAACAACGCATACTAGCATCAAAGACAACATATCTAGCATGCTCATCAAACGGGTAAACCAAATTGGTTTCAACGAACCTCAAAGACTCACATAAATCCAACGAATCACAAAGTTGGACCATAAGCACGATTCAAGATACCAAATCCTAACATGAATACTTAGGACATCGTTCTAGACATACGAAACATCAAGGAGACACCCAAAAGCTCAACAATCCAACAAAAGGAAGTCAAAACATCACATACCAAAAGATGGAACCACGGGAAAACAACACCCAACATTCCACCATCAGTGTACCCTGTGGGTGGGTCCCTACCCGCAGGGTACAATAATACCACCCGCGGGTAGGGCGGCAGGTAGACATCTGCCCGCCGTTCCGCCCGCGGGGAACATCACGATCCAACAATAATTCCCTTCAGGAAATTTCATCAACAAAGCCAAGTTCAAGTCCAAAACACCCCAAAATCTCACATTCAACAAGGAAATGACTTGAACCCAAGAATAGATCAAAGAATAGCACTCAAGAGACCTAGATACAAGCTCTAAACATGCATTATCACAAGATCATGCATCCAATCTCACATTTACACCAAGAATCATCAATAGAAGTCAAGAATCATCATATCAAGTAGAAAATAGGTTTTGTATAGCATGGGTTACCTGTGTAGACCAAAACCTTCTTCCTTTCAACCCTCCTAAGCCCTACTTGGAAGCTTTTCTTCCTCACAACCTTCTTTCACAAGCCAAACCACAAGAAAACACCAAGCTTAGATAAAGACACCTTAAAGCTAACCAAAACACTAAATAACTTTACATCTTACCCTTTCCTAAGCTTGGAAGATAGGAAGGTGGAATCTTGGGATGAATCTTTGCAAGATTGGGTGAGGTCTTTCTTGGCTTGGGAAAGAAGCCAAGTTTCTTAGAGAGAAGGGAGAGAAAAGTTGTCTTGCTATAGTGAGGGAATGAACTTTAGGTTTGGGTAGGGTAAGGCTTCAAGACCATGTAAGGAGAAAAGACCATTTTACCCTTACTTTTCCTGGAAAGGCTTAGGAAGACTCCATGGAGTTAGGTACAACCAACAAGGCTAAAGGTATAACTCTTTGACTTAAATCAATTGACCAAGGAGTTGGTCAATTTTGGTCCTTCGACTATCAATTTAGGAAATTGATTAGGAGATTAGCAAGGATAATTTAGGATTAGTTACCCAATTAATCCTATTTAAAGGATAGGATTTTCGGGGTGTCATTAAACGTCACGGCTGAGCCGTGGCCAGTCACACCGGAGACAGATGACAGTGACTCTGAACCGGCCTCTCCAACGGCTTCTGCCGAGGTCCATCCACCTCAAACTATGGTATCTTCTTTGCATATATCAGTAGTGGGTACATCGTCATTACCCGTCACTAGGAAGCTAGATGTGTCTCTTAATTTGCCTGAGAAATTTATTTCTTCTATGCCTTCTGAAATTTTCTGTGCTAATTCTCCACCTGGTGACCCTTATGATTCGGCTACTCATGGCTTACCTATGTCTATTACTTCTGAACTGTTAATGTTTGATAATATGTCTATACTATGCCTAAATTGGTAGCCTTATATGAGTTTATGCAATCTGTGCCTTGCAACTTTGCATTCGAAATATATATCAGTATGGTAGCATGCCTCATGTACCTATGCATTGTTCTGCATTTAGTATTCCTGTGTTAGTTTCTACACCACCTTTTATGTCTGCGGATGCTCCTGTTCATGTGGTTAGTACCAAAGAGCCTGTTCCCATTATTCCTGTTAGAAAATGCTCATTTTCAGGTACTATTGAGAAGCGGGAACATGGTTGCCTTGATGAGGTCAAAATTATTTCTGCAACTAAACAACAAAGATGGAGCACAGTTCTTCCCCCAATGATAACGCGATCACGTACTGGGTCTGTTCCAGCAGCTCCAAACCCAGCTTCTACGTCTGCTTCGTCTAGCTCTCGGCCAAAGAGGTCCAAAAAATGTTACCGACCTATAATGCTATCTCCTGCTTTGAAGGATGACTGGGAAGTGCATTAAAAAGGGAATTGAATCTCGAAAAATCAATAAATGAAGAAGATCTGATCACAAAGTGCAACATCATTCCCCTTCTGAAGGATCAACAGTTGTTCTCCAGTCTACAACAATCGGACCTTATTCAGCTTGGTTGACGACCGAGTTCTACACTAATCTGACTATGGACACATTCACTGCCGACTCATTTTACTTTCATCATGTTTTTCTCCGAGACAGATGGTATCCCTTTAGACCTAAGGAGATAAATGATTTTTTCGATCGACTTGCTCAAGCCCAATCTGCTGATCCCAGTTTGAATCTTTTAGCTGTTGCCTTAACACACAATCGACTCGACAGATTGCCTGGCCAAACACTGGTCTAAAAGCTCAAGAGTTGACAACAATTTATTCTGTACTTCTTCGGATCGCATAACCAAATTGGATCCCAGCTATCGGACCGCATCTTGTTTCTGAGCAGCTTGCTCTCTTGCTGTTTAAAATACACAATCGTCAGTCTTTTAACCTTGGAGAGATCATCTTTTCCCATATCATGACCTTTGTGAAGAAGAAAGAAGTTAAGATTCATCTTCCTTATCCCAGCTTGATTTATGGTGTGTTAAACAATCATGGTTTCAAGCCTTACAAAGATGAAGTCGTGACCAAAAATGGCAATACTTATGTATTTGATTTTGATGATAAGCTTGCTCAAAGTTTACACTATGATGACCGGGCCTCTCTCAGTGCACCTCCTGTTCCTTTGGTCCCTACACCGCCTCGGCACCGGCTTCCTTCTCCGAGACTGAATCTGCACCTATTTCTGAGTGCCTAAGGAACGGCCTACACTCCTAGCTCGCCGTCAAATTTTTGTCACAAGTCAAGCTTCTATAGCTCAGCTTCGTAGTTCCGTTGTCTCTCAACAAGCCACTATCTCCGGATAGGAAAAACTTTTAGAGGATCAGCTCATAGAGATCTCCCGACTCGAGGCTATTCATGCTCACATTCTCACAGCAAGCAAAGGTGATGGTACTGACTCTGGAACGGATGATGATGATGCGGATTCTTCTCAATCGGGCACCCCGTCTGCACGATGATTCTTTCCACTATGATGTTAACCATTCTATTTGCCATTTATTTTGGCACAAAAGGGGGGAGAAATTTTGGTCGGTTAATAAGATAGGGTGAGTAGTTTGGAATATGTTATTGGTTGGTTGGATTTTGATTTCGGATGGATTTCTGATTGCTACTTTTGGGTGATTTTCTAATTGCTGCTTTGGTATGTTATCTTCTCTATAATCTTTTTGGGACATCTTTGCTATCTACAAGTATATTATTTAGGAATTTAATGGATGATTATGCTTTTATTTAGCTAATCTTATCTTGCTTATGGATATTTTGGACTTTCCCTTATTGTCTTTGCTATCTACAAGTATATTATTTAGGAATTTAATGGATGATTATGCTTTTATTTAGCTAATCTTATCTTGCTTATGGATATTTTGGACTTTCCCTTATTGTCATATTTCTCTATTGGGTCATATTATCTCTACAGTATGGGTATGGGACATACGGATGGAGAACAATCTAATTTGGCTTGGTAAATGTGTTTTTTTTTGGTGTCAACCCACACTTTGTAGTCCGGGTCTTTCTCTGTCCGTTTAACGGTCCAGATCCACCCGGTTCGCTCCAAAAGGCCCAGAAGCTGGCCCAAAGGGGATTGTCACTTGTGGGAATTGAACTCAGGTTCATCCCAGAATTCTCCCCCACAAATCGAGCTCATTTGCCACTTAAGCTACCCTGTTGGGTTGACTGGCATTGGTAATGTTTTGTTTCTTAGGTTTTTTGTCAAAGCATATATACTAAGGGCTTTTTTCCTTTAATAAAAATATAAAATCAATTGACATATCTATTTTAATTCATTTGACGGTTGAAATTGATGCATGGGTGAACTACAATTGACCGTGGAAAAACAACTAATTTAATTCACCCAAATAAAAACATGAGTGAATTAAAATTTCAAAGTAAGAACTATTCTTCATCATATCGTTACCTATACGCTCTCATATCCATTACTTAGCTTTCCCCTAGATCCTACGTTCATACCCAAAAATGTAATTCTTTATCTATCTATTTAAACTCCACAATCCCATGCAAGTAAAATCACCCCAGGCCAGGCCAGGCCATTATATTTCTCCACATATATATTTCCTATCTGGTCTCTGCGGGCCAATCAATATAATCTGCCTAATTAACAACATGGCATTTATGGAGAGGTATCGTTCAAATATAAAAGTAATTATTAATAATTAATAATTAATGGGGGATTATTTGAATTGAATTTGCATTGTGGCAGATCGAAGAGTAATTACTAATTATAACGGGAAGTGATCGAGGGGGAAATCATTTTCTAAATGTATGTTGATTATATTATCACCATGCATGTTTAGTACTATAATTACTCTTTAATTATGTATTGTACGTGGAGATATATAAATGGATTACATTTTTACTCATCATCAGGTCATCGTTGTTTCTCTACTTTCTTAATTTATTTTCATCGATTAGCATATATTATAATAATAATAATGTTAATATTGAAGGAGGAGTGATACCAATGAGGGCTTGAAATATCTCATTCAGTGTCATATCACCTAAAAGAGAATTGAATGAAATGTCTTCAAAAAGAAGAAAATAAGCTATAAGCTCCTAGCTTAGCGTTGCCAAACAGAGCCTATAAAATTTTTTATAAGATAACAAACTCAATTTTCGTGAATTACAATTTCAAAATGCTATTATTCATTACTTAAAAGGCAACAAATTATAATAAATAATTTATAATAACAATTAATAAATTAAATGAATTATGAATTAATGTAATTGGAGGAGATAAATAATAGCAAGACAACAAAAGAGGGATGAACACTCCTTTGACAAGGAACAAAGAAAAAATGTATTATGAATAAATGTTTATAGATGTGTAACGAATAAATGTTTATAGATTTTGGTGATGTTGAGTAGAGATGTTTCACCGGAAGTTTCAAGACTCGTCAGAAGGAAAGGAGTCGAAAGGAATGGATTCAAAAGAAATTGAAGCTATCGGGAGTGTCATTTCAAGGCTTCCATAAAGAACCTTTTACGACATTTTGTGTTTTCACCATTCTCTCTAAGATGAAAAGGAAGATGATTAGTTTTGGAAGGAGTTCATAGACACTACTGGAAATCTTTGATTTTTTGACTACCTACAAAATGGTAGAAAAAAAGTGACATTTTTCCAATTTTTCGTTGAAGGGGTGGGGAAATAGGTCAGAATTTTACTTAGTGGTCGGAATACCAACCACAATGTAAAAGTGGTAAAAAAAAAATTCGGCAAATTTAAACTGAGTTAGGAATTTCTGTCAATCTTATGCTATATTTTACCACCTTGTCCGTAGTAAAAAATAAATGCGAAAGTTTTTCCGGATATCAAAAGTGGTCGAAACAAGGGTTTCCGACTTGACTTTCCTTTTTGTTCGGTTTATTACAAAATAATAAATTCAGTTCTTGCGGTTGGACTTTATTATGAGTTTTTGAAAAAGAATTATTAGGAACATTACACAACTTGTTTGATACCTACAGATCTACACAAAAAATTGATGATGAGTAGAAGGTTTCTTTAAAACCAAAAGTGTGCTTATAATACATTGAAAGGAGGGAAATGATCGTTACCTGGTTCTCAACCTACTTAAGGATTTGGCAGGAAAAATGCAGAAAGACAACAACAGTTTTTGACAAAAGTGTTTTCTATTGTGTAAAAGACAACAGTTTTTTCCAAAATCGTTGTCTTTGACCCAACATTTTTGTCAAAGACAGTAGTTTTTACTGAACCGAAAATGCAGCAAAAGACAACAGTTTGATCTCTGTGTGTTTTTTTTAAATTGTTGGTTTGATTTATCTGTTGTCATTGATTTGTTGTCTTTTAAGCGCACTTTGAATACAAACATTTCTACAACGACAATTTTAAAAGTCCATTGTCTTTGGGCTTTTAAAAAAAAAAAAATAAAGACAATGATTTTATTTGTCCGTTGTCGTTAGTATGTTGTCTTTTTAAGGACAATGATTATTTTTAAAGACACTTTGATAATTAGTTTTTACTATATACGTATACTTAGATGGTTATATTTTAGATAATTGCTTAATTTGGAAGAAAATTGAAAACTTACTTGGAATTTTTTTTTTTTAATTTGCTAAATTAGATATGTTATTATTTCTTAAAGAAAGATAAAATAATTAGTTTTGATTTCCCTTTCTTTAAACACACGTTGAGTACACAACACTTCAAAAATAATGGTCTTTTAAAAACATTTTCTTTTTCTTTTAAAAAAAAAAGACAATAATTTTATTTATCCGTTGTTGATTAGTGTGTTGTCTTTAACCACACTTTGAATGCACACCACTTCTACGACAACTGTTTTAAAAGTTCGTTGTCTTTGTGTGCATTTTTTAAAAGGATAAAGGTTAAATTTAAACGACACTTTGATCATTATGTTTTACTATATATTTAGACGATTATATTCTAGATACGTACTTAATTTAGAAAAACATGAAGACTTAGAAAAAAAAACTTACTTTAATTTTCTTAATTAGATATATTATTTTTTCTTTAAAAAATAAAAATAAAAGAAAAAAATAATTAACTTCCTTCTCTTAAACACTTAGAAAAAAACACTCTTCCCTCTCAAACAAAAAAATTCTCCCCTCGCTCCCTTAGCCTTCTTAGCCTTCCAGCCTCCCTTTGTGTCAGCCTTCCCTCCAGTTAGTAAGCCGACGCCTAAGCTGCAAACCTCTTTCTGTAGTCGTCGCTCCGATCCTCCACCAAAGTCGCCTCTTCTCACCTCTGCCGCCGTCGAGTCTGCGAACTCTACTTCCAGTCACCGTCACTCCTCAACCAAAGTCGCCTCTTCCCGCCTCTGTCGCCATCACCGTCCTTCACGTTAGTTCTTTGTCAATTTTTTTTTTTGTTGTATTACTCAAATCTTAAACCCTAATCCCTAAATTCCTAATTCCATTTATCCCTATTGATCTCATAATTTCATTAAGTCTATATCCCTATGTTTTTCCTACTCTGTAATTTTATTGTTGAATTTTCCGTATTTGAATTAATATTGTTTCTCTTCTCTAATTACTCATTATTAGGTTATCCATTTCTAGTTAGTATGCCTAGAGAACGGCCAAAAGAAAATGTATGTATTTATTGGATTCATTGCCTTAGTCTTGGTCTTACATTCTCTCTGAATACTTGTAGTGGATGAATTAATTATAATATAGATATGTGTTGCAGAGCATCAAACTTGGCAATATGGATTCTGCTAAAAAAATGGAAATTGAGATGAGTTTTAATTTGTGATTTAAAATTTGGGGAGCTACTGCATTCCGGAATTTCAGGATTTGTGGCAAATTCAGATTTTCAGGATTTGTTGCAGCTTTTGGACGACTACAACTTGCTGAGTGATAATATGCAAATTCAAATTTCAAGTACGCTCTCACTCCTTCACATCTATAAAAGGAGGACTCCTTGTTTAGAAGAAAGTGTTGGAAAACATATTATCGTGCTATCTATTGATGAAAAGCTAAGACGAATCACTCTGATTTTTTCATGAAAATGCTCCATTAATTTTGAATGCAAGATGTAACTTATATTTCTACTTGATTTTATGTTATGCAACATTTGCGTTCATTAATTAGTTTCGTTAAGCAAATATAAGTAACGAAAATAGAGCGCATAAAATAAAACAATAACACAAGAGAATTGTTACGCAGTTCGGAGCGCTTCTCCTACCACTAGTACAAAAAATATCAATAAAATCGTATTATTGGCGTCCAAAAGTAGAACTTTGGACTCCTAAAGTGTAATGCGGTGGCATTTTTGTAATTAAAATGTCAATTTTTATTTTTATTATTATTATTTTTTAAAATTAAAATGAATAGGCGTCCAAAGTTGTACAATTTTGGACTCCTATTAGTAATCCGTCTAAAAGGTAAAATAATAGGCGTCCAAAGTTGTAGAGCTTTGGACTCCTATTATTAAACCGCTCAAACAATTGGCGTCCAAACTGTGTAACTTTGGACTCCTATTATTAGAGTTTCTTCTTCAGATGCAGCAAAAATGGGACACAAACCCTCCACCACTCCAAACAACTCCCCACCACCACTCCAAACAACTCCTCCCAGCACTGCAGTTCGTCGCCGGCGCCACTGGTCTTCTCCGTAGCAACCATCGCCGTCCGTTGCCGCCGTCCGTCACAGCAGATCCGTCGCCGCCGTCCGTCACAGCAGATCCAGCGCCGCCGTCCGTCACAGCAGATCGAGCGCCGCCGTCCTCCACTCCTCCATCGCCGTCGTCTCCAGCCCCGGTCGTCGTCGTCTCCAGCGTCTCCAGCCCAGCCGCGTCGTCTCCAGCCCAGCGCCGCCGCCACCGGTCGTCGTCTCCAGCCCAGCCGCCACCGGTCGTCGTCTCCAGCCCAAAGCCGGTGCCCACGCCGTCCGTCGCCGCTGCCCAGGCCTTCCTCCGTCGCCGCTGCCCACGCCGTCGCCGCTGCTCACGTAGGTTCGTATTTTGTTTTTTTTTTTTTAATGATTTTAATTTATTAATTTGATATATGTTATTATATGTTATTTTTTTATAATTATTATTTGTTATTTGTTATTTAATTTATTAATTTGTTATAAATATTATTTGTTATTTGTTATAATTATTATTTGTTATTTGTTATAATTATTATTTGTTATTTGTTATTATAAATTAAAGTTATGATATTTGTTAGAAAATGTTTACTGTTAAGGAATTATAATATTTAATATATTTATAAATTTCCATGTATGTAGATGTATATTAGAAATTACAAAAAAAAATTTAAAAATTAAAATTAAGAGCAAAAGAAGCATTTTTTAGAGAAATTAGAGGGCCAAACCGCCTAAAGTTATGCCTTCACGAACTTTTAACACTTTACGGAAGTAAAAAAGTTAAGTTATAATCTAATTAGTATGTTCTGCCCAAAAGAGTAAAAAAAAAGACAAATATATTGTATATTTATAATTATACAAATTAATTTAGTAAGTAAACCTATTAATTATTAATATGTTTTAAATTTATTAATTTGTGTATTATGTATATAAATGCATACGAATTTGATTATGTTTATAACAAATATGTTTTTGTTATATGGATTTATATATAAATATGTTTTTTAAGAAATATATGTATTCTTAGTTTACTTTAGATTAATTATGGATTGTATTTTTATGAATTATAGGAGATATGGATCGGAGTTGGATGTATAAAAAACGCAATACACTTGAATATGTTCATGGGGTTCAAGAGTTTATAAAAATTGCCGAGGATTATGCAAGTCAAATTGATGAAAATTATATAGTGTGTCCTTGTTATGATTGTAGAAATTTAAAAAAATTTCGTAGTTCTGAACCAATTAAGAGTCATTTGATACGTCGGGGTTTTAAGCCAGGATATGACCGGTGGATATGGCATGGTGAAACTGTACCTACTAGTGAGGGTACAAATCAAAGAAACTGTAGAAAAAATGTAGACAAAGATCAAAGTAATGAAGATAATGTTGGAAATGATGGAGACAATGACCGGCTAGATGAATTGATGCGTGATATGCAAGGGGATTTGAATGAAATGCCTCAAGAGTTTGAAAGTTTTTTTGAGAGTTCTGGAAAACCTTTGTTTTCTGGATGTAGTAAATTTACAAAGTTATCGGCAGTGCTTAAATTGTATACCGTAAAAGCAAAAAATAGGTGGAGTGATAAGAGTTTCACGGAGTTATTAGAGCTTTTAAAGGGCATGCTTCCTAATGAGAATGAACTTCCTTGTTCAACTTATGAAGCAAAGAAAATGTTATGCCCGTTGAGTACGGAGATTGAAAGGATCCATGCATGTCCAAATGATTGTATTTTGTATTGGAATCAATACAAAGACATGCATGTTTGTCCGAAGTGTGGAGCATCACGTTATAAACGAAAAGGGCTTGATGATGCATGTGACCACCAGAAGAAAGGTTCTCCAGCGAAGTTGTTGTGGTATCTACCGGTGATTCCAAGATTCAAACGTTTGTTTGCAAATGCAAAGGATGCGAAGAATTTGCAATGGCATGCTAGTGGGAGAAAAGAAGATGGAAAGTTGAGACATCCTGCCGATTCTCCTCAGTGGAAGAACATTAATAAGAAGTTTCCTGATTTCGGTGCTGAAAATCGAAATCTTAGGCTTGGACTATGCACAGATGGAATGAATCCTCATGGTAACATGAGCAGTTGCCATAGCACTTGGCCAGTTCTTTTAACAGTTTACAATCTTCCTCCGTGGCTGTGTATGAAGCACAAGTACATCATGTTATCATTGTTAATATCTGGTCCTAAACAACCAGGAAATGACATAGATGTGTACTTGGCACCGCTTATTGAAGATTTAAAGATGTTGTGGAATGAAGGTGTGACAGTATTTGATGCTCATAGTCAAACCAACTTCACTTTACGAGCCATGCTGTTCTGCACAATCAATGACTTCCCAGCATATGGTAACTTGTCAGGGTATACTACTAAAGGGGCTAAGGCATGCCCTGTTTGTGAAGAAGAAACAGTTGATCTTTGGTTGAACAACAGTAGGAAAAATGTGTTCATGAGTCATCGAACCTTTCTACCTATTGACCATCCTTATCGAAAGAGGAAAAAAGCTTTTAATGGAAAATCTGAGACTGGAGTTGCTCGCTTACCATTATCAGGGGATGTTGTTTATGAAAGAGTCAAAAACATTAATAATGTGTGGGGGAAAACTTCAAAAACAAGTCAAAAGGGTATTTGGAAAAAGAGGTCTATATTATGGGATTTACCATATTGGGAGCATTTATCTGTTCGACATTGTCTTGATGTAATGCATGTGGAGAAAAATATTTGTGATAGCATTATCGGGACATTGTTGAATATTCAGGGTAAGACGAAAGACGGTATTAAAGCTAGAAAAGATATGGTAGAAATGGGGATAAGGACTCAATTAGCACCACAAGAATCTGGAAAGAGGGCATACTTACCTCCAGCTTGTTATACTCTGTCTAAAAAGGAAAAAACAAGTTTTTGTAGTTGTCTAAATGGTGTCAAGGTTCCTTCTGGCTATTCATCTAACATTAAAAAGCTTGTTTCAATGAAGGACCTTAAATTAGTTGGTATGAAATCACATGATTGGCATGTGCTAATGCAACATATGTTACCTATTGCTATTAGAGGCATATTACCTAACCATGTTAGACAAGCTATTACAAAGCTTTGCTACTTTTTCAATGCCATTAGTAGTAAAGTTCTTGATCCTGAGGTGTTGGATTCCATGCAAGCTGAGGTGGTAATAACTTTATGCCAGTTTGAAATGTATTTCCCCCCATCATTTTTTGATGTTATGGTGCATTTAACAGTTCACTTGGTGTGGAAAATTAAAATGTGTGGTCCTGTATTCTTGAGGTATATGTATCCATTTGAGAGATACATGGGAATTTTGAAAGGATATGTCAGAAATCGATATCGGCCAGAAGGGAGTATAATTGAAGCTTATGGCGCTGAAGAAGTCATTGATTTCTGTACTGATTATTTGGCTAATGTTCAGTCCATTGGTGTTTCTAAATCACGTCATGAGGGAAGACTCACAGGAAAAGGTACCATTGGGTTCAAAACACATGTCCCAAGTCAAATAATCTGAAATCAAGCACATTATCTCGTACTGCAACACCTTTCTGAGGTTCATCCATATTTGGAACAACACTTGTCTATTATAAGGCAACAAAATCCTTCTAAGGGTGAAATGTGGGTGACAAAAGAACACAATTGTACATTTATCACATGGTTCAAAGATACAGTGATGAAAGAGTTATCTCAAGTGCCAAATAATATCACTGAAACCATTAGGTGGTTAGCGTATGGCCCTGGATTAGTTGTGAGCACTTATGAGGGATATGATATTAATGGGTACACGTTTTACACAAAACGTCAAGATGAAAAAAGTATAGTGCAAAATAGTGGAGTGACATTAGTAGCACAATCAAGAGAGTATTCTAGTGCTAAAGATACTAACCCGGTAGATGCTACTATGTCATACTATGGAGTCATTGATGAAATCTGGGAACTTGATTATAAGGTGTTTAGGATTCCTCTATTCCGATGTTCTTGGGTTGATAACAGGCGGGGTGTTCGTGTAGATGATTTGGGTTTTACCTTAGTTGATTTTGGTCGACTAGGATATCATGATGAACCGTTTATACTTGCATCTCAAGCTAGACAAGTCTTCTATGTTTCTGATCCTATTGATAGTAAGTGGTCAATTGTCTTACAAGGCAAAAGAAGTATTGTTGGTGTTGGTGATGTTGTGGATGAAGAGGAATATGACCAATTTGATGAAACCCCACCATTTTCTATTGGTATTCAACCTATGGCTTTAGGTGAAGATAACATTGATACTAATTTCATGCGTACTGATCAAGAAGAAGGATTGTGGATTGACCATCCGACAGTATAATTTCTAAAATGTAATCTTATTATTTTTTTTATAACATGTTTATATTTTATAAGATGTTCTTTTTAACATAGTTATCTTATGCATGTGCAGGTATACAAATTCATGGCCGGGGCCGGCGATCACACAGATCCAATGGTAGAGGAGCCTTCAAGGCAAACAGAGTCTAACAAAGTGCGTAAAGTAAGAGGAGCTACAACTTGCAATAAAATGAAAAAGAAGAAGCCAGATGATGAGACTATGTTAATTGAGTTCGATAACCTGAATAGGCCTATTGGCCCAAATGCAAGGAAGTACTCAAATTACCTTGGCATTTTGGTTCGTACTCACATAGACATTAACATTGATAAATGGTCTCAAGTCTCAAGCGGGGTTAAAGAAACGGTTTGGTATGATCTTAAGGTAATTTTATTTCATGTCCAATAATTTTATTTCATTTTATATATGTTAATGTTTAGAAAGGTCTAATTATTTGTTATTTTATTGTTGTTATTCAGAAAGAGTTTAATATCTCTGATGAAGAAAAAAGTAATATTTTGGAGCATGCGAGGAAACGTTGGAAAGATTTCAAATCAAGATTGGTGCGTGAATTCATCAATAAAAAGCACCATATATATAGCTCTCCCGTAGAGTTATATAGCTTCATGACTGAACAACAATGGCAGAAATTTGTAGAAAATCATCAAAGTGAAGAGTTCAAGGTACATTACATAATTTACTTGCTTACTAATCATGTTTTATTATTAGTCTTAAATGCTTTATTAGTATTAACCTACTATTTAATAATAAATTTTATTTTTAGGCCAAAAGCCAAAAGTTTAGGGAGTTGCAAGCGCGAAATGAGCATCCCCACTTTTTAGGACCTAGGGGCTATGTTGGAATGCAAGCTGAGTGGATGAAATGCGACCCATTGTCTTCACAGTCTTCTTGTGCTGCTATTACATCGACCATAGCATCTAATGATCGTAGTTTGGATTGGGTTCGAGCGCGATCTAAAAAATCTGAAGATGGAAGTTATTACATTCCCAACGAAAAAACAAAGGGAGTGTTTGATAGAATTGTAAGTAATACAAATACTTTAAATATATATTATTGATGAGAATGTTAGTTAACATGTAAATTTTAAATCTTGTTCGTGTTGAAATAGGTCGAGAAGTGTGAAGAGATAAGTCAAGGCTCATTCCAACCAAACAGACAAAATGATATATTGACATCAGCTATTGGCACCAATGAGTACGGTGGCTATGTGAGAGGTGTTGGAGTGCACGCCAAAATCCGGGATGTGTTTGGTAAACCGGATAGCATAAGTCGTGGGAAATCAGCTGGGGTTGTTTCAGTTAGTGATCTTGAGGAGATTGTGGAGAAGAAAATTTATGAGAAAGTGGCTGAAAAGATTAGAAAACAAACAATGGAAGATATGCAATCTAAGTTAGAAATAATGCAGTCTCAGCTTGAAAATATGATCAAGAATGCACAAGCAAGTCCAATGGTTGGCACACCAATTCGGAGCAGTTGTCATTCTATTGATCCATTAAACAACGTTCAGGTAATATTGAATATCTTTAATATTTTGTTCAATTTGAATATCTTCTACTTTTTATTAAGCCTTTTAATTTTTGATTTATAGGAAAATCCAAAACAAACAACAATGATGAATTTTGAAAGTGGGGATCAATCTACTGTAGAATTACGACCACTTCTTGTTGATGATGATACACTGCAGCACTTGGGAGATGAATCCAAAAAATTGGTCAGGCATCTTAAATACTTGCCTTCCAATTTAGATTACATTGACGTGGACCTAGAGAATGCAATCTTCCATCATTCACATGTGGAGTTCATTCACGTGTTGTTTGAAGATATTAAAGACATGTTCACGATGCAATGGCTTGATGTGACCATAATACAAATATTTATGTTGTAAGTATTTTTTATAATGTTTTTATATTTACAAACTTTTCTTTAGTCTTTCATTTTTATTAATTATCTACGTTGTAGATGTCTTCATCGGATGTGCAACAGAATTGGAGTGACTACAATTGGATTTCTCTGTCCAAGGACTATTTCTAGAGACAATGTAGTTAAGAATTCTGATGAGGTCACACAATATCTTTTGCATGCCCTGGATCAATTGAAGGATCGAAAGTTCATTTTAGCACCATACCATCAAGAGTAAGAAAACTAAATTTAAAATTTTAATTATTTATATAACGTAATTGAATTATTTGTGAATAATGTTTAACATATTTATTTAAATGCTGTAGAAATCATTGGATGCTTCTAGTGATTTTTGTTCAATCAAGAAAAGTCTATGTATTAGACTCTCGTGCATGTAAGCGCGAGTTGGAGATTAAGCCCACATTAAATGTGTAAGTATATATATTAAATGTGTAAGTATATATATATATTGAGAATTATTATCCATTATAGTTTATAAATTCTTTATGAATGTATATTATAGGGTATTTCGATCGGTTGTAAATTTAGGAGGGAGAAGACCTAAAAACAACGTTGCTTGGGATGAAATTGAGGTATATATCAAAAAAAAATATTAATATTTTTTACAATTTTATTAGTAATGTTTTTATTGTTTAACTTAATAATATATATACATAAAAACTCATTTTGTAGTCTCCTCAACAACCGGGTGGTGTGGAGTGCGGATATTATGTGATGAGATACATGTATGAAATATGCACTCTATATTCTGATTTTGAACATTTAGACACGGTATGTAAAATTTATTAAAACTAAATAGTTTTAAATTATACTTTATTAATTGTGAAACTAACTAATTGATTATTTTAAATTTTTGTAGGCATTTGATGCAAAGCCTTACTCACAAGAACAAATTGATGAGATTTGTGAGGTTTGGTCTAAATATTTTATTGAAGAATGCATATAACTTTGAAATGTTAAGAACTTTCATTTGAATTGTTGAGAACTTAGAAGTGTTGTGAATTTATGCATTGAAGTGTTGGTAATGAAGTTTAGTTTACTTTTTGTTGAGAACTTTGAAGTGTTGTGAATTTTGGCATTAAAGTGCTAAAGTGTTAGTAATGAAGTTTAGTTTACTTTGTGTTTAAACCTTTGAAGTGTTGATGTGTGTTGTGAATTGAATATATTGAAGTTTAGTTTACATATATATATGTTGTGAATGTATTTAGTTTGCTTAGTGCTAAAGTGTTGATAATTGTATATGTGTATTGAAGTTTAATTTAGTTTACATATATATATATATATATATATATATATATATATATATATATATATATATATATATGTTGTGAATGTATTGATTGAAGTTTAGTTCAATGCTTTGAACTCGCAGTATAGTGGTTGTGGCTGCATGTACAGGTTGTGAATGATAGTTTTGTACAGGAAAAAACTGGAAATTTTATCAAATAAATATAAAATAAAAAAATATATATATATAATAGGAGTCCAAAGTTCGTTGACTTTGGACGCCTATTATATTTAAAAAAAATAAAAAAAATACTTTAGGCGTCCAAAGTTTCGTAAACTTTGGACGCCTAAAGGTAATTTTTTTTAAAAAAAATACAATAGGCGTCCAAAATCAACGAACTTTGGACTCCTATTGTAGTTTTAGGCGTCCAAGTAACTTTGGACGCTGATTGTCTATGACAATCAGCGTCCCCTGCATAGGCGTCCAAGCAACTTTGGACTCTTATTGTCCATTTGCTTGGACGCCTATGACCTTTTCTGTAGTAGTGTACGTCTGCGGGGCAACCCACGTTTGCCCAATCCACTATAGATGTTCACCAAGGAGTATTACAAGAGGTAACTACAAATGGCTCACAACCTTTACCACTACAACCCTTCCTAACACCTATTCAGGACTGAACCATGCATGCCATAACAATCTTCAAAATAAGTTTCAGCAGTACCAGGTACAGATCATGTAACTCAGATTAAAAACTCTTAATAAAACGTAACATATAATATAGGCAGTTTAATTTGATAGCTTTGTAGAGAAAGTATGCACTCAGAATAGCAGTTCAAAATCGGAAACTTTCTCATTTGAGTGACTTCCCTTTTATAGCAAAGATTAATCAACACCCTTGATCCTTAATATTAGCTTTCCTCTTTTCTCGATAAACCACAGCCACACGCTTTATGTTTGGAGCCTCACTGTAATATTGTTGACTTCCCTTTCAGTTGTCAAAGCATGATATCCACTCAATTTAACTTTGGATGATAACAAGTGGTCCAAAATAGATTCAAACTAACTTAATTCTAATTTAAATCTAATAAGAACAACACTAAATAAATTAGCCAAACAAAGGTTAATGTGTACTAGAATTATACACTTACAATCTCCCCCTTTGGAAATTTATTTCGTAAAACTCTAGTATCTAATACTTTGGGGAAAAAACATAAAAAATCAGATTAGTTTTATTTGAAGCCCTTAGTATAAGTACTAAACACAGCTTAATGTAAAGAAAATAAACTTAGCTCTTTTTGGACCACGTGCCATCAATATACCTGTTCAAAACCATTGATTTTTTTATTGTTGAATATCCTTTGAAGAGAGACCAGAATACCACAAACACGAATAAAACAAACCTAATAGAAGCTGATAAGCAGTAGACGATACCACAATCAAAGATAGGAGTTTACCATAATACTTGTTCGTACGAGTAATAGTTCAAAAAATATACCAAACACATACCATTTGCAGCCATTAGATGTCATCCAAATATACCATAATTACTACTACTCCCCCTAACTTAGTGAGCCTTTTATTTCCAAAACAACTTACCCAAAAACAACTCCAACTCCCCCTTACTCCAACCCCCCCCCCCCCCCCCTTTGCCAAATAAATGACAAACCGAGCAAGGTGAACAATCAATATAGTGGATTAGATTAACGTGCAAACGGGGTGCCCGAAACCGAATCTTCATCATCGTCTTCAGTTTCTGAACTGGAAGAACCAGCGCCGGTATCTGCTAGAATTTGGGCATGAATCTCCTCCATGCGAGTGATTTCTTGAAGTTGTGCATCACGCAACTTTTCTAGGCCGGATATAGTCACTTGTTGAAAAGCTACAGAGTGCTGAATCTGCACAATAGAGGCTTCAAGGGTAACCACAATCTGTCTATGATCCACAAGTGTCTGCGGCTCCTTTGGTACGGCTTGGGAATCGAGAATAAAAGCTAATACGGTGTCTGCGGAAGAGGCTGGGGCAGATACTGGTGGAGTTGCCGTAGCTACGACAGGGAGCACAGTGAGTGAGGCACGATCATCATAGTGGTATTTCTGAGTGAGACAATCATCATACTGATAAACATTGTCATGAGCGGACAACAGTTACAACTTCATCCTTATAAGGCATAAACCCATGATCCTGAAGAATACCAAAAATCAGACTAGGATATGGTAGATGAACCTTGGTTTCCCTCTTTTTCAAAAAGGACATGAGGTGCGAAAAAATAATAACTCCAAGATTGAATGGGAGCCTGTTTATGATCTTGTAGAGTAATGTTGCCAGTTGATCTGAGACAAGGTGATGCCGAACTGCCGGTATATAGTTAGCTGATGCAAGGCAAAGGAGAACCGAGTAAACCGTGGTGAGTTTCAAACTCTTGAGACCAGTACTTGGCCAAGAAACTTCTTTGTTGTGCGTCAAAGCCGCAGCCAATATGTGAGGACTGGGATCAGGAACAACTTGATGATTAGGAGTTCCCAAGTAGGCATTAATTTCTGTCGGTCCAAACGGGTACCACTTATCCCGAATAAACACCTGTTGGAAATGTGTTGAACCTTCTATAAACGTATCCATGGTGAGATTGGTGTAAAATTCGGTAGTTAACCATGCAGAATAGGTCCCAACGTGTTGAAGTGAGGTAAATAAATGTTGATATCTTAGAATGGGGATAATGTTGCATTTTTCAGTTAACTCCTCCACATTGATGGATTTCTCTAGAATAAAATCTCGGTTGGAATGGACGTGCCATTCAGATGACAGTGCACAAGACAGAAAGATGGGCCTATATGACTTCTTGGTCCCTTTTGATTTCGAACCGGATGGAATAGATACATCTGGAGTTTCAGCAACACTTCGGGACCTAGTCATCCGATGTGGTAGTGTGGACACCCTCATTTGTTGCTTGCTTTCAGACACGATTTCCACATCATCCAAATTAGACAGTTTTCTCTTCTCAGCAGTACCTGAAATAGACAATTTCTCTTTCCCTTTCCGGGAAGGCTTCAACAAAGGTACAGTTATGATGGGGATAGAGTCATGGGTAGGTGAGACAGATAAAGGAGCATGCTCCGGTTTTGATAGAGGAGCAGGAATAGATATGGGGATAGTGAAAGCAGAACAAGACACGGGTAACACAGAGGCAGATATATGCTGAGCAATATTTCGGATAGAAAAATTTGAAGGTAAATAATGCATAAAATCAGGTAAGGCTACTAAATTTCAGTACTCCTAGGTAAATTATGAGTAGCTGGGTCATAGGGATCTTCGGGTAAAGGCAAAGAAAGAGCATTGAACTCATTACGAGGCAAAGTAGACACAAATTGCTCAGGCATAGAAACAGTAAAATCAATCTTTCGAGAGGCAGATAGAGAATGAACATTCTCTAGAGGAGAAGTAGACAAAGGAGATACCACAATTTGAGAAGGTGATCTAGACACTGTCTCGGGTAGAGGCGGAATAGACGCAACAGCTGTCTCGGTAGAAATTGGCCATAGTGCAGCGGTGATATGGTGAGCAAGAGCGCGAAGCTCGCAATTTTCTTTGTCCGTGAGTCCTTCAAGGAGGAAAAGATTTTGCTTGATGGTGGCAAGGACTCGATCCGTAGCTTCAGGAGAGATGGGAGAATCAGCATCTATAATTTTCCGGAAGAGATCTGCCCTTTCAAATGATGATACGAAGGTGATAAACGGATTTTCCATGGTTGAAGCTTATGATGGTAAACAATGGTGAGAAGATGAGAGGTTTAAGATGATGGTATGTGATCTCGGTGTAGTGGAGGCAAGAGATGGTAGACAAAAAAAATTAAATATTGAGATGATGTCTCTGTTAAAAGGCGTGTGGAGATGGGATGGCTAGAAGACTTAGATGTAGGCTTTTAAGTCTAGGTTATAGAGTGTGAGTAGGAAAAGATTTAGGAATTTGTTTTGAATTGTATCTCTAAGGTAAAGTTGTTAGGGAAATTAGAATTATAAGGTAAGACTAATTAAAGGTAAGATTGGATTTTTTGAAGAAGAACACGGTCAAAAACTTATATAACTACTTTTTTTTTTTTTTGATCTGATTCTGCAAAACAAGAAAAATAACACGGTTAGGAACATAAGAAATTAAATTTATTTGTGATACTTGGTGTGGTCGAAGAACTTTAGGCCGTGTGATTGCAGACTGCGAGAGCAACTCGAAGTAATCCAAATCTTGATTTGTCCAATGGTTTTGTGAATAAATTTGCTAGGTTTTTGTCTACAGAAATGTACTCTAAAATTATTTCTTTTTCTTCGGCTAATTCACGAATGAAGTGATGGCGAATGTCTATGTGCTTCGTTCTGGAATGTTGAACCGGGTTTTTGCAGATGTTGATTGCACTGGTGTTGTCACAAAAGAGTATCATATTTTTTTGATCTAAACCATAGTCGAACAACATTTGACGCATTCAGAGCAGTTGTGTACAGCAACTACCCACAGCTATATACTCAGCTTCTGCAGTGCTGAGTGAGATTGAATTCTGCTTTTTACTGAGCCATGCAACTAGATTTTTTCCAAAAAAAAAAAAAAAAAGCACCCGCAAGATGTGCTTTTTCTGTCATCGGCGTTTCCGGCCCAATCAGCATGGCTAAGCCCTGTAAGACTAAGATTAGTGTCATTTGAATACCAAATACCGTAATTAATCGTACCTTTAATGTATTTTATAATACGTTTTACCGCCTTCAAGTGTGACTCTTTTGGATCCGCTTGGTAGCGTGCACACATCCCGACACTTACCATGATGTTCGGTCTACTAGCAGTTAAGTATAATAGACTGCTGATCATACTTCTGTACAGGGTGGAGTCAACAGAAGTTCCTTTTTCGTCTTTGAATAATTTCATTGTCATTGAGATAGGGGTTCAGGCATCTTTGGCCGATTCAAGCCCAAATTTTGATAGGAGATTTTTTGCATATTTTGCTTGGGATATAAAGATCCCTTCCTTTATCTGATTGACTTGTAATCCGAGAAAGTACGTCAGCTTACCGATCATGCTCATTTCAAACTCTTGTTGCAGGACTTTGACCAGTTGGTCCGTTTCACTTGTCTGTGTGGATCCAAAAACAATATCGTCAACATAAACTTGTGCAATAGTTATGTGTTTACCTGATCGTTTTATGAACAAGGTTTTGTCTGATCCTCCTCGTTTGTAATTGTTCTGAAGTAGATATTGGGCAAGTCTTTCATACCAGGCTCTCGGGGCCTGTTTCAGACCGTATAGAGATTTTTGTAGCTTGTATATATAGTCCAGATGGTGTGGGTCTACAAACCCTTTTGGTTGAGCTACATATATATCTTCTGTCAGATAGCCGTTTAAAAATGCTATTTTTACGTCCATCTGAAAGAGCTTGATTTTTAGAGCGCAGACAATAGAGAGAAGTAGCCAGATTGATTCTAGACGAGCGACAGGAGCAAACGTTTCGCCGTAGTCAATTCCCTCGATTTGGGAATAACCTTGGGCTACAAGACGTGCTTTATTTCGAACGATGTTGCCGGCTGCGTCAGTTTTGTTGTGAAAAATCCACTTGGTACCTACAACATTGACATTATTAGGTTTAGAAATTAGAGTCCATACCTTGATTCTTTTGAATTGCCCCAGTTCTTCTTGCATGGCCTTAATCAAGTGTTCATCTGTCAGGGCTTCTGTGATATTGTTTAGTCCGATCTGTGAAGTATAACAGGCGTAACCGGCTAGTTGAAGATAGTCGCGTTTGTTGGGAACATTTAAGTGTTAAGCTTTGTCCCACATTGCTTATCTATCTCACTATCTCTCACTATTTAAACTACCACTCAATTTAGAAGGCTTGAAGTGTTATGAAGAGGAAACAAGGGGAGATCCCGCGCGAGCCGCCGCCGTCGCCCGCTCGGCTCGCACGCGCGACGCGGTGTGGTCAACATTTTGTTCCACATAACTTTTTAACCCCTATTTTTAAGGAGTTTTGACCACCTTGTCCGCACTCTAATCTTCAACTAATGAACGTGCGTGGATGTGAGTTGTGGTCTTTTCTTTACTCTCCCTCTTTGTAGCTCTTCACTGGATGGTAATGAAGGAGTGTGTTCATACTCCTAGTATATAAACACACTCCATTATTCCATAATTTACACGCTGAAACCTTCTGCATTACCTGAGTAAATCCGAATATATATGTTTCTGAGAATTCTGTGTTTTCCTGTTGAAAGCATGCGATGCCCTGGTCGCAAATGCTTTTAAGGAAGTGTTAATCCACACGCCACAGATATATATAAATTTCCCTGCATTTTTCCAGACTGCTTCCATCCTTCTACAGATTTCGAAACTGCCAGCCTTCTACAGAATTGCCAGCTCCAGTTTTCGATATTGTTGTTGTCTGCTGCGTCGCACGTACGACTTCATCAAACCAACAATTAAAAGCATTTGTGTATCAATATGTCGAACTCTCACTCCGACATCACGCCTGTTGAACCTCTCACTGGGGGTCTGAATTACATGCGCTGGGCTGGAAAGGTGATGATGATTCTCGAATCCAAAGATGTAGATTATGTCATCTTTGAGGATTCTGAGAAGAATACGGAGACCGTGGTGCAAGTTCCTGCTCAAACTGACAAGAATGCTGCGCCAGAAAAACAAGCATCCTCTGCGGATTTAACAACTGAAAAAACGACTCAGGTTCAGGCCACTACAACTTTACAGACAACTCGAACAAAATTCGAGAAAGATAATAAAACTGCACGGGCAGAAATTCTTCAACGAGTAAGTAATCCGCTTTTTGACATTTACTCGCCGTACCGGTCTGCTAAAGTGATATGGGAGCTAATGAAAGGCAAGTTTGGCGTTGATGATGTTGGAAGGCGAAAATATGCTGTGCATAGATGGCTGCACTTCGTGATGATGGACGACAAAACCGTTACTGAGCAGGTACACGACTTTGAAAACCTGGTAGCTGACATGAATCTGAAGGAGCTCTGGTGAATGATGCATTTCTGTTGGACGCATTGGTTGATAAGTTGCCCGATTCGTGGCTAGATTTCAAGAACAAAACGAAGCACAAACTGAAGAATCAGACTCTGGAGCAGCTAATCAACACTATCAATATAGAAGAAGAGAACCGTTTGGTTCAAAAATCTGGTAATTTTTCTGATAGTATTAATGCTAATGTAGTTGAATCAGGTGGGGGTTTTGACAGGTCTAAATCTGGGGAAGGTGCCAGAAACCAAAAGAAGAGTTCAAAACCAAACAATAATAACCGTGTGAATAATGGTTAAGTTCAGAAAAAAGGGAAAAACAGTAAAGAATGTTATGTTTGTGGGAAACGTGGCCACAAGGCTGCACAATGTTATCACCGAAAGGGTTCAACGAACCAGACAGGTCCAAAACCTACTGGTGAAGGGCAAAGGAATCAAGCAAACGTAGTGGAAAATCCAGAAGCTACCGAAATGGTAGCTGCAGTGATAACTGAAGCAAACATGGTAGGAGATCCAGAAGAGTGGGTTGTGGACACGGGAGCAACTCGTCATTTCTGCAACAACAAAGACCTGTTCAAGGTGCTTGAGCTCAACACTGGAGATGAACAAGTCTTTATGGGGAACTCTAGCATTTCTAAGGTAAGTGGTAGAGGAAAAATTGAGTTAACATTTTTTTCTGGAAAGATTCTGTTATTGCAAAATGTGCTTTATGTTCCTTCCCTGCGTAGAAACCTAATTTCCGGAAGCCTATTGAATAAGGCTGGAATAAAAATGGTTTTTGAGTCTGACCGCATGGTTCTGACTCACTGTGGAAAATACCTGGGAAAGGGATATTTTAGTGTTGGCCTTTTTGTGTTAGATGCTTCTGTAGCTAGAAATCAGGTTGCTCTAGTAGGCTCATCTAAATGTGATCTCTTTTCAGACAATGTTGCCAATAATAAAGCTTCCTCTTCTGCTTATATGGTTGTTTCTTTAAATCTTTGGCATGATAGATTAGGACACGTTGGCACTAAATTCCTAAACAGAATAAAGAGCATGAATTTACTGCCAAAATTGTCAAATGAAGCATGCACACAATGTGAAATTTGCGTTGAATCTAAATTTGCTAGAAGTTCGTTTTCTACAGTATGCAACATAAAAACATCTGTTTTAGAACTAATTCACACGGACCTAGCTGATTTCAAAACCACTGAAAGTAGAGGTGGAAAACGCTATTACATTACGTTTATTGATGATTTTTCGTGTTTCACTAAACTTTATCTATTGAGATCAAAAGACGAAGCTGAACAAAAGTTTGTGGTTTTTAAAAATGAAGTTGAAAACCAGTTAGACAAAAAGATAAAAAGACTTCGATCTGATAGAGGCGGAGAATATGAGTCTAATTCTCTTAAAACTCTGTGTGAAAATTCGAGAATTATACACGAAGTAACAGCACCTTACACTCCTCAACAAAATGGCATTGCTGAAAGGAAAAATCGAACTCTCAAAGAGATGATTAATGCAATGTTAATCAGCTCAGGTGCACCGGACTCTTTGTGGGGGGAAGCTGCTATAACAGCAAACCACATTCTAAATAGAGTGCCGCACAAAGGGTTCGATAAAACTCCCTATGAACTGTGGAAAGGGTATGCCCCAAACCTTGGTTACCTGAGGGTATGGGGCTGCTTAGCAAAAGTAGGACTGCCGTCCTTCAAAAGGCCCAACCTGGGACCTAAAACTATAGATGCCATCTTCGTTGGGTATGCTGAGAACAGTGCTGCATATAGATTCATGTACTTAGAAAATCGTACAATGTGTGAAGCAAGAGATGCGTTTTCTTTGAAACAGTCTTTCTTATGAAAACACCTTATCCCTCATCTGATGTTAGCCTTCAACAAGATTCTACTGACTCTCTTCCAAGTTTCTCAAACTTTTTGGAGGAACCGAGTGTAAGACCCCGTGTTACGGCCCTTAATCCCGAATTAATTATTCAATTAATTCCATTAATAATAATTAAAAAGGATTTAATTTGATTAGAAATCCCTTTAATTAATTAAACGTGGTCCACCACGGATCATGGACCCTTGCCTAAACTAGAGTCATAAGCCTATTAGGAATAAAGAAAGTATACCTTTACTATTCAGATTATGGTTAGGATTCTCTTTAATTAATTAATATGGTCCACCATGGTCCATGGGCCCTTATCCCTAAAGCCAACCCCTTAGTTCTATAAGGAATAGAATTAGTAAACCCATGCCACTTAGACCATAATTAGGACTCTTAATTATATAAATAGGGACATAGAAGGCACCTAGAACACACACCACAAATAATCCCTCACCACACAAGAAAGTTCCAAGAACTCCCGTAGTAGAAATCAAGAAAGGAGAAATCTTAAAGAAAGACCCTTCATAGCCAAGGAAATTAATTAAGGCTAAGAGGTAACCCATGTCTCAACAAAACCTATTTTCATAGTTATGATTCCCCCTTAGGGTTTCCCCATATTATTGTGTATTAATGACTTGTGATGATTATGATTGATGATTGATGTGATGATCCCATGGGGGATCTTGATAATCTTGATATTGGGAGATTCTTGATAATTATGATGTTCTTGATGATTATATAGATTTCTTGATGATTATGTGTTGTTCTTGATAATTGTGTGATGCCCTTGATGCTTATGTGTTATTCTTACCGAATCTTGCAATTAGAAGGCGAATCGTATTCTTGTTGATATAAAAGTGATTAGAACCCTAGGTTGTATCGTATGATATTATTCTTGGATTATCGGGTGGGGTAATCGCATGTTTGGGTGTTGATTATGTTTAGAAAAGCATGATAGGTTATGTGCCGTTCGTTTCTCGTATTTGATCCGTTAATTGTCTACGTGTCGTCGTTGATTGCGTTGTAAAGTGTCTAAGCATGGTTTCGGGCTCCACAATGGTTCCCGAGGCGAAATTGTGTGATAAGAGTTAGTGGGGGGTAGGGGACCCGCCACCTACCCACGGCCGGAATGGTGATCCCGGCAGCGGGCAGCTGCCCGCCGGCGACCCGCTGCCCGGAATAGTGAATCCGGCGGGCAGCCGGCGGGTGGCCCCCCACCCACCGGCTACCCGCTGGAATTTTCCCCATCTTGGGTTCCCGGCTTCCCCGTTTGATGTTTCCCCGTCCCCCGTGGTGTCCCAACGGACTCCGTTTATCGTGCCTATGACTAGTTTGATATTTCGGGTACCGTTTGTAGGTTTATGAGTCTATTATATTGCATGCTAGTTGAATTGGTATCCCGTTGACCTAGGTGGAAGAAGTATGAACCCCTTAGGACTATTCTTAGTATGTGATGGATCACGCATAGGTTTTGTTATACGTTTTCTCCCCCTTCCCAATGTGTTAATGTGGGTTGCATGTACTTGCTATGTGTTACGTGTGCATGTAACCCCGAGTTGGTTAAGATCAATCGGGCTATACAGGCAGTCGGGTGGGCTGAGAACCATACCGGCTGTTAACCAGGCTGGTAGAGACCGGTCAGGTATATAAATATTATATAGGACTAAGTTCCACTATACGGGCAGTCGGATGGGCTGAAAACCATACCGGCTGTTAACCAGGCTGGTAGAGACCGGTTAGGTATACAAATATTATATAGGACTGAAGGTCCACATGGGCCTCGGTGATATGACCCACCGACCGGGATGCGCCAGGCGGTATGGGGCCAACAAGCCGAGGAAGGTTGTAGTCCACCGACCTGAGTAATCAGGTTGTGTGTAGGGCTACGACTGGCTGCGATCCACCGAGTGGTGGGACATCGGTATGCAGGACCGTAGTCTCCGAGGATCTTTGCCCACCGACTGAGTTTAGCTCAGCGGTGTGTCGGGCTTGATCCGCTACGGCCCGCCGATTGTGCGCACCAACGGTGTGTAGGGTCGTAAGTCCCCCCTTGTAAAGGGGATCACAGTCCACCGACTGGGCGCGTCAGCGGTGTGTCGGATTGTGGTCCGACGTTGAGTTCGTCAGCGGTTCTCCAAGGGTTGGTTGTGATCAACTCCCCTCGTACTGAGGTACTGAGGTAGGGTGCTGCGGGGCCGTATTAATGCTATAGGCATTAACCCTCATGTTCGGGGCATGCGATTGGTCCCGTGGCGCCATCGATGATTATGTGATATAAATGATGATTGAATGATGATGTGTTTGAATTGAAAAGTGATCTTTGACCTCAGATGCATATTCCTTATGATGTTATCTCTACTTAACCGTTTATCATTGATTAATGTGCTTGTCCCTATTTGCTGAGTCTATTCCCGGTTTTAAAGCTAGAGTCTCCTAAGCATATATCTTCCTGCTTCAAAATGGTTTTCCTATATCTATATCTATATATATACCTATATTGTATTTCAACGCGTTGGAGTGGGTTACCAGCATCTCTCGCTGAACAGATATATTTGGCTTTCAGGAACAGAGAAGTAGACACTAGAGCGCGCTAGAGATTTGGAGCGTAGAGTAGATAGTTTCCCTTTCGGCCTGCATGTCATGCTCATGTATTAACATTATTGAGGATATTAGTTAGTTAGCCTGTGCACCTGAGTTCTCTAGCTCAGGTGTGGCATAGCACCCCGTACTCTATTATATTATATTTTGGGATTTAATGAGAATTTACCTTTATTTTATGTCTTAAAAGTTTCAAAATTTCGGGGTGTTACACCGAGAAGGAGTAAAAGAGCTAGAATAGAGAAAAATTTTGGTTCTGACTTCATAACATACTTGACAGAATTGAAAGATATAAATGAGATTTGTGATCAATTCATATGTCAATTGGTCCTAGAAGAAGAACCAAAAACCTTTCAAAAAGCTATGCGCTCGGTAGATTCCACTTTGTGGAAAGAGGCTGTTAAAAATGAGTTAGACTCTATACAGTCAAATCACACTTGGGAGGTGGTTAATCTACCAAGAGGTTGCAAACCTATCGGTTGCAAATGGATCTTTAAAAGGAAATTGAGACCAGATGGATCAATTGAAAGGTTCAAAGCCAGACTAGTGGCAAAAGGCTATACTCAGAAATTCGGTGAGGACTATTTCTTTACTTACTCACCGGTAACAAAAATAGCAACCATTCGAGTTCTATTTGCTTTGGCATCTTTACACAGGTTGTTAGTTCACCAGATGGATGTGAAGACTGCGTTTCTCAATGGTGAACTAGAAGAAGAAATCTATATGGAACAACCTCCCGGATGTGCAGATCCTGACCAAGAAGGGAAAGTATGCAGACTTAAGAGATCTCTGTATGGCTTGAAACAAGCCCCCAAGCAGTGGTATGAAAATTTTCATAAAACTTTATTAGACCTGGGTTATACTACTAACCGGTCAGATGCCTGGTTATATACTAAAGAGATAAAGTCTAGCATTGTAATCATTTGTCTCTATGTAGATGACATGTTGATTTTTAGCCCTAATTTTGAGGCCATAAAAGATACTAAAAGAAATCTATGTGAAAAATTTGACATGAAAGATCTAGGGGAGGCCGATGTAATACTTGGGATAAAAGTCACAAAAACCAAAGAGGATTACCTCTTATCTCAAGGTCATTATACAGAGAAACGTCTAAAGAAGTTTGGGAGTTATGATGTAACTCCAGCCAAAACCCCTTATGATCCCAGTGTAAAATTGTCAAAGAACATGGAGAATAGTGTGTCACAAGAAGAGCATGCAAAAATAATCGGTAGTCTGATGTTTCTAATGAACTACACTAGACCCGACATTGCATACGCAGTAAACAAACTCAGTCGCTATACCCACAGCCCGAGTGTCTCACATTGGGATGCACTAAAATGGGTACTGAGATACCTGAGAGGCACAGTAGACTGGGGCCTAGACTACAAAGGGTCTCCAGCTGTGCTAGAAGGGTATTGTGATGCGAACTGGGTAAACGGTGGCGATGATGCAAGCTCAACAAGTGGATATGTATTCACTATGTGTGGAGCCGCTGTCTCATGGAAGTCATCAAAACAATCGTGTATTGCCAGATCAAGGATGGAAGCTGAATTTATAGCTTTAGATCTGGCAAGCCAGGAAGCAGAGTGGCTGAGAAACATACTGGTAGACGTGCCATTGTGGGGGTGTCCGGCACCTGCAGTTCCAATACACTGTGACTCACAAACTGCCATCTGTGTTGCGCAAAACAGTGTCTATAATGGCAAAAGAAGACACATAAGAGTCAGACATGAGTCTGTGAGGCAGTTAATGTTGAATGGGGTAATCACAATGGAATTTGTGATGTCTGAAAAGAATATAGCAGACCCCTTCACGAAAGGTCTAAATCGTAAGACCGTCCTTGATACGTCAATGGAGATGGGTTTGAAACCCAATGTGGTAAGAAATTCGTGATGCACCACATATGTTGGGCATATGAGATCACGGAAAGACTTACAAAACTGTAAAGAACAGTGACAAATCTGTAGTCTGTTACAGGTAGTCTATGCAGAGATAGACTTGACAGATTGAAAAGTCTATATGTAGAGGTAGACGAAACAGGGATTATCACAAAGTTAATGAGTGCAACTAAGTTCAAAACTCGACTGACTGATGAGTTCAAGATCAAATTCACTCTCGGGAAAGGGTTACTTGGTTCCACTACATGTCAGTTCAAGTTTTATACACTGATATGGAAATTAACTCTGGTGTAAACTCGGGTTGGTACGGTATAGCAATGCCACTTTAAATGTGTGGGGGATTGTTGGGAACATTTAAGTGTTAAGCTTTGTCCCACGTTGCTTATCTATCTCACTATCTCTCACTATTTAAACTACCACTCAATTTAGAAGGCTTGAAGTGTTATGAAGAGGAAACAAGGGGAGATCCCGCGCGAGCCGCCGCCGCCGCCCGCTCGGCTCGCACGCGCGACGCGGTGTGGTCAACATTTTGTTCCACATATCTTTTTAACCCCTATTTTTAAGGAGTTTTGACCACCTTGTCCGCACTCTAATCTTCAACTAATGAACATGCGTGGATGGAGTGGTGGTCCTTTCTTTACTCTCCCTCTTTGTAGCTCTTCACTGGATGGTAATGAAGGAGTGTGTTCATACTCCTAGTATATAAACACACTCCATTATTCCATAATTTACACGCTGAAACCTTCTGCATTACCTAAGTAAATCCGAATATATATGTTTCTGAGAATTCTGTGTTTTCCTGTCGAAAGCATGCGATGCCCTGGTCGCAAATGCTTTTAAGGAAGTGTTAATCCACACGCCACAGATATATATAAATTTCCCTGCATTTTTCCAGACTGCTTCTATCCTTCTACAGATTTCGAAACTGCCAGCCTTCTAAGGAATTGCCAGCTCCAGTTTTCGACATTGTTGTTGTCTGCTGCGTCGCACGTATGACTTCATCAAACCAACAATTAAAAGCATTTGCGTATCAACATGTCGAACTCTCACTCCGACATCACGCCTGGTGAACCTCTCACTGGGGGTCTGAACTACAAACGTTGGGCCAGTTAAAGCACGGCCAGTTGAAGATAGTCGCGTTTTGGATTCCCTCTAGTTTTCACACCTGAACTGGGATCTCCAATGACATTTTGTATTGGATGATTTTTCTGGATGCGAGTTGGAATGTCAATGTCATCTTGTTCATTTTCTGATTCCGATTCTGATTCAGGTTCAGGTTGAGTTGATATGGGTGATGAGGCATGTGACTCTGGGTCTGGTTTCGGAATTTCGGAATCAGGCGTTTTAGGACGGTTTGCATCAGGTTCTGTCACTGAGTCAGGTTGTGAAACTTCAACAATCTCACTTGATTACGACATTGGTGGACTCCATGATGGTTTAGGTCACCATGTTGTATACTCGGTAAGCCCTGCTGTTTGTTGAATAACCGAGAAAAATTCCTTCGTCGCTTTTTGTTCAAATTTTGCAACAGGACTCCTATCCTTCAAAATAAAACATCGTGAGCCAAAAATGTGAAAGCATTTAATGTTTGGCTTCTTACCTTTCCACAATTCATATGGTGTTTGTGTTGTGCCTGGACGGAGATAGACTCGGTTGATGATGTGACATGTGGTGTTTACAGCCTCTGTCCAGAATTTCTGTGGTAATCCTTTGGCATTTAGCAATACCCTTCCCATTTCTTGAATGGTGCGATTTTTCCGTTCTACGACTCCGTTTTGTTGTGGTGTCTTTGGAGCTGAATACTCATGGGTAATTCCTGATTGATTGCAAAACTCATCGAACAACTTGTTTTCGAATTCTCTGTCGTGATCACTTCGAATTCGAATAATGAGTTCATTTATTTCCTTTTAGAGTTTTAGTCCCAGTGTTTTTGTGACACCCCAAAAATCCACATTCAATCCATGGATTAATTGAGTAATTAATCCTATTTTTATTTGAGGAATTAATTCCTAAAATCCTGATTTTTAATACTCAAGGACTAGAATTTGACTAGTCAACCTTTAAGTTGTGTTGTACCTTGTGCTTTGAGGGGAGTTCCCTTTTTCCTTACACTTTCTAAGGGTTAGTAAGGGTATTCTTGTCTTTTCACCAAGAGTTAGTATTGTAACCTAACCTAGAAGACTTCTTCATTTCATTCCCTACAATTCCTAGAAAATAGTTCTACCTTCTCTAGAAAAGAAGTGTAGCTTATTCTCCAAGCCAAGTTGAGACCCTTGTCAAGATTCCAAGATTTGCTTCCAAGATTCAACCTTTCACCTATTTGGGCATCTAGAAGGGTAAGATCTAAGTTCATCTTGTGTTTTTGGTTCCATCTTAGTTGTCTTTTTCTTAAAGGTAGAATCTTTATGATCTTTTGGTTTAATCTTGAAGTGGGTTTGGAAAGTAAGCCTTGTGGGGAGCTTGTTGTGGTGTAAAATGAAGTCTTTTGGTCTTCAAGAGGTAGCCCATGCTCTACAAAACCTATTTTGCTTACCTATATGTGATTTCTTGGATTCTACATGTGTTTTGCTATGAAATGTGAGGGTTTATGCATTTGTCTTGTGATATTGCATATCTAGAGCTTGTGTTTAGGGTTCCTTTGTGCCATTGCATGGCATTTTCCATGATTCAAGTCATTTTGTTGTATTGGGTGAGATTTGGCATGTTTTGGACTTGAATTTGTGTTTGGAGAAGAAAATCCCCGAAGGGATTTATTGTGGAACATGGTTGTTCCCGCGGGCGGAACGGCGGGCGGCGCACCACCCGCCGGCCTACCCGCGGGTACATAGCTTGTGGGATGGTGTTCCCGCGGGCGGAACCACGGGTGGGGCACTACCCGTGGGTCCACCCGCGGGGTACACGAGTGGTGTTTGTTCGGGATTTGTTCCCCGTGATTCTTTTGACTTGGTATTTGGTCTTTTGACTTCCCGATGTTCTTTTGTGGAACTATTTGAGTGTCTTCTTGATGTTTCGTACGTCTAGAACTATATGGTAGGTATCCATGTAGGACTTTGGTGTCTTGAATCGTGCTAAGTGTTCAACATTGTGTTTCGTTGGACCAAGAGGTGTCTTGTGTGTTCCTCGGAACTATCTTGAGTTTCCCCGTGGATAAGCATGCTAGTTTGTTGTCTTAATGCTAGCGTGTGTGTTGTTTGTACCTTCCGTTTGGTTGAAGATAACTTGTGTTATCCATCGTTGTTGTCGTTGGGTTGTGACCCATTCCTTGATTGAGTATGTTTCATACCTTCGTTGTGATCCGTTGTTTGACTCTCGTGTGAGTGGTGGTGCGTGTGTCGCTCTACCTGGATTGCACGATTAGTGGTATGGGACACTAGTCACCAAGGTATTGCAGCGGTCCTCGTGGTGGCCGTGACGTGATTATGGATTGTGGCTTGGGTGATGGGTCCATGTTTTGGGGGGATAACATGCGTTATCCGGGCATGTGTTGCCGTGATTGGTGGTGTTAGTTGGTGGTTGTTGGTGGGGGACGACGGTCCCGGGGGAATAAGGTTGGACTAAGAAGTACAGGGGTCCTGGAGGTAATGGTTGGAAAAGAAGGTACAAGGTTGGGGGTAGCCATAAGGTTGGAACAGGGCATAAGGAAGGCATACCAACTCGTGATGGGTGATGTTGCAAGGGCTTGTAACCCGGCGTTGTGTGATCTTCTCTCGTGACGTGTGTAGTCACGGAGGCTTGTGTTGTTGTGGCATGTGTTGCCGTTAGGTGAGTCTTTATCCTTGTGTGTGGTTAACCATTGTGGTTTGGGATGTGTTCACGTGTTATCCTTGAGAGTGATGAGTCTTGTGTTGACAGTTGATCTTGGTTTTGACTTATATATATGTATTCCGTTTCGAAAATGGTTTTATGACTTATATCTATCTATTTATGATACTTAACGGTATTGGTGGGTTACCAGCATTATTCGCTGACCGGGCATCGTCCCATGTTTATCTTTGTATCTTTCAGGTGATGTTTAGACGAGCGCGATGTCTAGAGCCTGGTAGCTTAGCACCTTTATCCTCGTTTTTGTGGCCTGTGCGCCGATGTAGTTAGATTGATGTTTTGGGATAGATGTACACACTTGCAGATTGTTTGCCGTAGCATTTACCGTGTTTCGTAGACGTGGCGTGACACCCCGTTGGATTTCTTTTATCCAGTTTCGTTTTTATCTTCCGATGTGCTAGTTTTGTCGCTTAATCTGCATGTGTTAAGGCATTTATATACGTCTTGTTTGGGGGTGTTACAGTTGGTATCAGAACCTAGGTTTGAGCCTAGGAAGAGTTAAGTCTAGACTTTCTAAGTGGTTAAGTGTGTTTTGAGACCTCTAAGTGACCTTAAGAAGCTAAGTGTTAGGCTTAGGACTCTAGGTTGCGCGGTGAGATGTGTGTTGCTTTCTGTCTTGCTTGCTTGCTCTTTTTGGTAATCTCGTTGTTTTTGTAGAAGTCTGCGATGCCTCCTCGTCCCTGCGCTCGCACCCCGGAGACCCCGACCAACGAGCAGCTCGCTCAGCATCTCCATCAGCTGACGCAGACGATGCAGACGCTCAGTGAAGCCTTGCTGAACAACAATCAAGCTGTGCCGCCTCCTCCCCCTGCTGCGCATCGCGATGTAGGTCGTTTGGTGTCAGGGCATCGGCCGCCAACCTTTGTTGGCGAGGAAGACCCTGTAGTCCTAGAAGAGTGGCTACGGGTGTTTGATAAGATCTTTACCGTGGTGGGTTGCCCTGAAGAAAGGAGAGTAGAACTGGCAACGTTCTACTTCTGCCAGGAAGCTGATCTGTGGTGGGTCCACGAAGGTCCGACCTTCCTTGAAGAGCCTGGGTTTTATTGGACCGCGCTCAAGGACAGAATGCGCGAAAGGTTCTACCCAGCGCATGTGCGAGCCGCCATGTTTGATGAGTTCCTTCATCTGCAGGAAGGATCCTTATCTGTGGTTGAATACCACAAGAACTTCTTGGAGATGGTGCGCTTCGCGAGGAGGCTTGTGCCTACAGAGCTTGCCAAGGTTGAGCGTTTCGTTGCCGGTCTGAATTATGAGGCACGAAAAGCGTTGACGGTGAGTAGGCCCAGTTCCCTTAAGGATACGTATCTGTGTGCCGCGGATCTATTTCGTGTTCAGCAGCTTCAGAGGGGTTCGTATGAGTTAGCTAGGAAGAGAGTTGAGAACGGAGGTTCTTCCACCTTCAAGAAGCCCCGACCGAGCTTTCAAGTTAAGGCCGTGTCATCTTCTTCTCAAGGACCTATCAGAGTGGAGCATCAGGATCAAGCTAAGTCGGTTGGTTGTCGAAGGTGTGGGAAGGTGCACGCAGGCCATGATTGTTATGGCCAGGCGTTTAGGTGCTTCCGATGCGGGGATCGTGGTCACAGAGTCGCGGAGTGTCCCCAGCTTGCCGGTCAGAGAGCGTTGCCACCACCCCCGAGAGCCGGAGGAGCACCAGTAGGGAGTTCAGGTCGCGGAGCTGTCGGAGCTAGGCCACCCGGAAGAGTTTTTGTGATGGCGCGTTCTCAGGCTGAGTCGGAGGGCTTGATAGAGGATGAAGTGGCAGGTAACCCCTTTCTTCTAGCCTACCCTTGTTTGTTCGTCCAGAATCATCGTGTTCGTTGTATCTTGAGTGTTACCTTGTGTTTCATAGTTGTCTCTTGTTTAGCAATCCTTGGTATGCTTTCTTTGATAGCATTTCTGTTGACATAAGACATATTGTCAAATTCTAGTCAAACAAGGAATTCTTAATCAAACGTATCTTAGGATTTATATTCCTAATCCAAAGAGGATCGGCAATCCCAATCCCATCAATATCTCATCTCTTGACCTATAAAAGGAGCTGCTCCACAACTCATCAAGACACGCTTTCAGCACCTAATCGTGAGCACAAGAGTAATTGAGAGAGATACTCAAATCCCCTTGAAAAGTAGTACAAGTGTTTAGGTCTCAATAGCTTGATAGGAAATCATATTGTGTAACCCCCGTTCCCTAAACAAAGTGTACTTTAAATATTGAGCTTTTAGTGGATTTAGGCAAATTCTCAATGTGAGAAGTGCCTCGCAGATTAGGGCTGCTTGCCCGAAACTGCGTTATAAATATTTGTGTCACAACGTCTGTTTCAACGTTACCAAATTCAAACGTCTATATTAATTTCAATTGGTATCAGAGCAGGTCTGCTCAAGTTACCAGCAGGATCCAAATGGAGTTCCCAAGAGAAGGTCTTTCAAACAATAGACCCCCGGCTCTACTTGGCACAAACTTCTCCTACTGGAAAGCTCGAATGCAGATATACATTCTAGCACAAGGAGAAGGCGTCTGAAATGCAATAGAAAACGAATGGAAAACTCCAGTTGATGATAAAGGGAATGCAAAACCTAGAATTGATTGGAGCGAAGAAGAGAATACTGAATATGACTTCAACTCAAAGGCTATGAATGCAATATATGGAGCAGTGACACTTTTAAACTAATTGCGTCAACACGCATAGCCAAAATTGCGTGGAGTATATTGTGCGATCATCATGAGGGAAACACAACTGTAAGACAATCTAAGCTTCAGATGATACAAACCGAATTTGAAAACCTGAAAATGGGAGAGGAAGAAAGCATCACCCAATTCAGTGCCAGAGTCTTAAGTATATCCGGAGATGCGTTCAACCTAGGCGAACCTATACCCGAACATAGGATCGTAAAAAAGGTTCTACGCTCACTACCCGGAAGATTCCAAATGAAAGTCACCGCTATTCAAGAACATAAAGATCTGAATACATACAGACTAAGTGACCTAATAGGAAATCTTCAAACCTATGAACTGGAGATGCTACAAGGTCAGAAAAACAATGGAAAAGGAATAGCATTACAGTCCAGACAAGAAGAGAACTCAGAAACTGATTCAGAAACCATGGAACAGTCAATTGCACTACTAACGAAGAACTTTAACCGAGTTCTCAAGAAGTTTAATAAATCCAGGAATAAAAATTTCTCAAACAACCAAGTAAATTCTACAAATCAGAAACCGTCCAATCCAAAGAAAAGAGATAATGCAATTACTGAAGGAATACAATGCTATGAATGCAAAGGCTTTGGACACATTCAGTCAGAATGTGCTACATACTTGAAAAGGAAAAATAAAACATATATAACGATTCTGAGCGATGACTCAGATAGTGAAGAAGATGATAACAACACGAACTTCGTAGCATTCACTGCTAGTCATGAAGACAACAATAGTGATGACATGCAAGAGTTACTAGAGGCATACACTCAACTAAATGCCAAATGGGAGCAAATCATCAAGAAAAATTTGGAACTCATGGAAGATAATCACTATTTAAATAATGAAAAAGAGCGAATAGAGAAACAATACAAAGAAGCCCAGAACGAACTACTTGACCTCAAGAACAGAGAAACAAAACTGCTACAAGAAATTAAGGAGCTTACCGAAAGACCCGGGACTCCAAGCACGGACACCAGTGAGAATAACCAACCTGAAATACAGGAAGTGTCGCAACAGCACTTCCGACATCGAAGAAGAATAAGGTGCTACTATTGTCACAAACTAGGACACATCAAAACACATTGCTACAAAAGACAAAACGACTATTACTACAGACAAAACAACAGGGCATGGCCACCACACAACAGAAATAACAGCAAGAAAATCTGGGTAAGAAAAGACCAAAATGTTGCATACACTTCCAAAACAAACAAAGAGCAAGATATATGGTATTTTGACAGTGGATGTTCCAGGCATATGACTGGAAATCCAGAAAATTTAGAGAACATACACTATAAAGATGAAGGATATGTTACCTTTGGAGATGGAGGAAAAGGAAAAATTGTTGCAAATGGAATCCTGAATGTACATGGACTGCCAAAACTGACAAAAGTCTTCCTAGTACAAGGGTTAAAAGCAAACCTGATTAGTATAAGTCAACTATGTGAAGATGAACTTAAAGTGGAATTCACAAAAGATAGTTGCAATGGGATGGTGATCTATCTTGCTTACAGACAACCGTCAATCAAACACAGCTATGGCACCAACGAATGGGTCATATAAACTTTCATGACATGAAAAAGGGTTTAAAGAAGGGAGCCTATCGAGGAGTTCCAACACTTGACATAGATGATAATAAAAAATGTGATGCATGCCTTGAAAACAAAATAACCCGAACAGCCCATAAGAAGACCTCAGGAATATACACTTCTAGAATTCTAGAACTACTACACATGGACTTGTTTGGACCAACTCAGACAGAAAGCATAGGGGGAAAAAGATATGTCTATGTAACAGTTGATGACTACTCAAGATTCACATGGGTAAACTTTCTTAGAGAAAAATCTAAAGCATTTGCAACATTCAAAACCCTCATTATCAAAATTCAAAATGAAAAAGAGGGAAGAATAGGAAAAATTATTCGCCTAAGAAGTGATCATGGAAGAGAGTTCGAGAATACAAAATTCAAAGAATACTGCACAGAAAATGGAATTCATCATGAGTTCTCCGCACCAAAAACACCCCAACAAAATGGGGTAGTTGAACGAAAGAATCGAACCATCCAAGAAATGGCAAGAGTCCTCTTAAATCACAAAAGACTTCCATCAAGATTCTGGGCAGAAGCAGTTAACACAGCATGCTACTTGATAAACCGAGTATTCATTCGAAAAGAAATCAACATGACACCATATCAAATCTGGAAAGGAAGAACACCAAATTTAAAACACACACATGTGTTTGGAAGCAAATGTTATATTAAAAAAGATAGAGAACCATTGGGAAAGTTTGATATCAAAGGAGATGAAGGAATCTTCCTAGGATACTCCACAAACAGCCGGGCATACCGAGTATATAACCTTAGGACAAACACTGTCATGGAGTCTATCAATGTTGTGGTCAATGACACAACAGAAGATTTTCCCAAAAATGATGAAGAGATAACTGGGGTTGAAACAGCAGTTCCAACATCACACAACCATAAATCAGAACCAGAAACATTAGAAAAAGAAGAAGCTGTAGACCTTGAAGAAAAAGAAGAAATCCACACCACTGATGAAACCAGGGTACAGAAAAATCATCCAATAGAAAACATCATAGGAGGACTAAATGAAGGAATCAGGACTAGAGGAAAGAAACGAGACTATCAAAAAATTGAAGAAGGAGACTATGACTACTGCTACACCTCGAAAATTGAACCCAAAAACATCACGGAAGCCCTAAAAGATGAATTCTGGGTAGAAGCCATGCAAGAGGAATTACAACAATTTGAAAGACACAATGTTTGGGAGTTAGTCCCTAAACCGGAACATGCCAATATTATAGGGACAAAATGGATTTACAAAAATAAAACAGATGAGCTAGGAAACATCATACGAAACAAAGCCCGTCTAGTAGCACAAGGATACACCCAAGTAGAAGGAACATATTTTGAGGAAACTTTCGCCCCAGTAGCCAGAATAGAGTCAATCAGACTTCTCATAGCAATAGCATGCATCCTCAAGATAAAGTTATACCAAATGGACGTAAAAACAGCCTTGAATGGATATTTAAAGGAAGAAGTCTATGTTGCACAAAAAAAAAAGGATTTGAAGACCCTCACTATCCACAAAATGTGTTTAAACTAAATAAAGCCTTATACGGCCTAAAACAAGCACCACGTGCCTGGTATGAACGACTCACTGGCTTTCTAATCAAAAAGGGCTACAAGAGAGGAAGTGTGGATAAAACCTTGTTTGTCAAACACTATGAGCAAAACATTGTCATCGCTCAAATATACGTAGATGACATAGTTTTTGGATCAACACTCAAAACCTACAAGGACCAGTTCATTACAAACATGGAAGGAGAATTTGAGATGAGCATGGTAGGAGAATTAAATTACTTTCTTGGCCTACAAATCAGACAACAAGACAATGGAATCTTCATATCACAAAGCAAATATGCCAAGAATTTAGTCAAAAGGTTTGGCCTAGAAGAAAGCAAAGCTGTCAGAACACCTGTTCCAACAACAGAAAGAATATCAAGAGATTCAGAAGGAAAACCAATTGAACAAACCTTATATCGAAGCATGATAGGAGGATTGCTATATTTAACCGCTAGCAGACCAGATCTAAGCTTTGCAGTAGGGATCTGTGCAAGATACCAAGCCAACCCAACCGGGCAACACTTAAAAGCAGTCAAAAGAATCATTAAATACGTTAAAGGGACATCTGACCTAGGGATATGGTATTCCTTTGATACCAATCAACATCTCTCAGCCTATTGTGATGCTGACTGGGCAGGTAACATAGATGATAGAAAAAGCACGTCAGGTGGATGTTTTTTCCTAGGCACAAACCTAGTATCATGGATAAGCAAAAAACAAAGCTCTATTTCCTTATCCACAGCAGAAGCTGAATACATTGCTGCAGGCAGCTGTTGCACACAATTACTTTGGATGAAACAAATGCTAGAGGACTATGGAATACAACAAACAACCATGACAATCCACTGCGACAATAAAAGCGCAATAGACATCTCAAAAAATCCAGTTCAACACTCAAGGACAAAACACATTGACATCAGGCATCACTTCATAAGGGAATTAGTAGAAGATGAAATCATCATTCTTACTCACATAAGTACAGAAAAACAACTAGCAGATATTTTAACCAAAGCACTAGATGGAAACCGGTATACAAAGCTTAGGGCCGAAATAGGCCTATGTATCTTATGATACACATCAAACAAATAGAAACACATGGGCCATATTCACCAAATAAACCCACTAATCAAAACCAGCCCATCACAAAAAGACCCAAACCCGAATTCCCATCCAAAACAAAAGCCCTGTTTCTGAATCATCATCCTTACCCGACTCCACTCAAACACCCATCTGTGACCTTCTCACTCATCTCAAACCTTCACACAACAGGAACAATGGTAAGAACACGAAATCAAAGGATGGGAAAGATACCACGAAAAGCAACAACTAAGGGTACCTCAAACTACACCGGCACCGGAGAGTCCTCGAACCCGGTATGTGTCGAAGACGAAAATCCCAACATTGCAACGAATCCTGTTCCGATAGCCAGAGTACCGTTCGGTGAACCCCAAGAACAGAGCAACCCACCAGGTAACCCAAATCTCTCTCTAGCAGATCGTGAGGAAATCCCCATGCCCATGCCCATTGCGGCTGATTTCGGGGATAATAGGATTGTTGATCCAAATGATTTAGTGGTACAACTCCGGTTTGCCATAAATCAAGGCTGGGAACCTGATCTGGGCTCCTATGTTAGCTCTGTAGATGAAGAAAATCCAAGAGAGACTGATAATGAGGGACAAGAAGACTCTCAAAATCATGAGGTGAATCGTCTCCCCAGTCCTACAAATGATGAACAAACCCCAATCGAAGAAACCCCAATTTCAATTCCTTGGGTCAACAGAAACCCTAGAAAGAGGAAGATGACTGACCCGTATGAACGGGCTGATCCCAGGGCCAAAAGGCCAAATGATTTTCCAATACGGGCAGGACCCCCTCAACGAAAACCAAATATCCCACCTAAACCCTCAAAAACCAAGAAATCAAAAAGGACACAAACAGAGGATGAACAAGACTGGACACCTAATGCAGATAATGATACTCATAGTGATGAAAGAGTAAGAACCTGAGCCCAAAAGAAGTCCCAGCTAACTACCAAGGAGAAAGAAAAACAAAAGAAGCAACCAACCACCAAAAGGCATAAACTGTCCAGCAAGGAAAAGGGAAAACAGAAAGTAGGTATTAGTGCTGACATGGCATCCCTACCAAAACCCCACAGTACAACATTTATGAGAAAAGAAGCAGTAAGCCTATGGAAAAGAATAGTAGAAAGGAAAATCATCAGTCAAAAACTGCTTCCCATAGATAAGCTAGACAATCCAGAACAGATCCAAGAAATACTGATCACAAACCAACTCCTGGAAACAGTGACCAATATTGAACCTTATGATGAACAAGTTATACAGGAGTTCTACTGCAATATGACAAAAACCATCTCCACACCTAGCAGTCCTCTGTATGGAAAGGTATATGTAAGGGGCAATTTCTATGACTTCACACCAGACATCATCAACAGATACCTTGGAACATCTGAGATTGAACAAGAGACTGAACTAAACAGTGAACAAGTAGCCAAGGAACTCACAGCAGGAAATGTTAGCTTTGAAAAGAACAAAATCAAAGCAGCCTCTCTGACCAGCAAGTATGCAATCCTACAGAAGATAGCCCTTGCAAACTGGATGCCCTCACTCCATGAATCCACAGTGAAATGGACCTTAGCAGAACTGTTATACAAGATAGGAAAAGGAGTGAAAATCAACATGGGTTCCATCATTCATACACAAGTCACAAATTTAGCAGAAAATACCAAATCCAACAATTCCCTAGTCTTTCCAAATCTCATTTCTTCAATCCTGGCAAAACAGGGCCTCAAGACTCAAGGACCCATGACCACTGTCAAGAACTTCAACACAACTGTTAACCTAAGAAAGGGAAACCACCAAAATGATCTTAAATCCACAGCCCCAAAGAATAACCCACTTGATTCAAAGACACTGATCACTTACTTTGAAGGCAGACTGACAGAATTAGAAGCCTCAGAAAAACATCTTCTAAGAAAACACATGATCATCAAGGAAGAAAGAGCTGAAATAATAGAATGGCTGGCAGTACTAAAGGAAGAAATTGAAGAAAACCAAAAGCAAGGAACAGGAGAAGATATCCAAGAACACTCTCAAGAAACAGAAAATGAAGATAATCAAGATCAAAACCAAGGATCAGAAGAAGACAACCAAGAAAGAGATGCTGAAACACCTGTTTCAACACCAGAACCAGACAACTAGTTTTAGCAAAAAAGGGGGAGAAAACAGACTTATTTTATGTTGTCTACTAATAGGGTGGTTATGTATTTTGTGCTGCCTACCGAAAAAAAGACCAGTAGGCAGGTAGACCTTCTTTTGGCTGTCCCCACTTTTGTGCATCAGAAGATTGACAGACAAGCAGAACAAGACAAAGACCACTTTTTGTCTTTTGGTTTTTTTTTGGTGCTAACTGAATTAGCTAAACTAGCAGACACAACTAGAAGAATGAAAGACAAGCAGAACAAGACCACCTTTTTATTCTCTGTTTTTTTTTTTGTACTAATTGGCAGACACAACTAGAAGAATCAAACAACAGGCAAACTCTCTTTTAAGAGAATCAGACATAAGTACTAAAATGATCTCCAACATTTACCACCACAATTTAAGGGGGAGATCCACTGATCTAGGGGGAGACGCCTCCACGTGTTAACTCTAGATTGAAAAAAAAAAAAAAAAAAAAAAGGGGAACAAGGTTTTTGCTAAAATTTGACAAAGGGGGAGAGTGTTGACATAAGACATATTGTCAAATTCTAGTCAAACAAGGAATTCTTAATCAAACGTATCTTAGGATTTATATTCCTAATCCAAAGAGGATCGGCAATCCCAATCCCATCAATATCTCATCTCTTGACCTATAAAAGGAGCTGCTCCAAACAACTCATCAAGACACGCTTTCAACACCTAATCGTGAGCACAAGAGTAATTGAGAGAGATACCCAAATCCCCTTGAAAAGTAGTACAAGTGTTTAGGTCTCAATAGCTTGATAGGAAATCATATTGTGTAACCCCCGTTCCCTAAACAAAGTGTACTTTAAATATTGAGCTTTTAGTGGATTTAGGCAAATTCTCAATTTGAGAAGTGCCTCGCAGATTAGGGCTGCTTGCCCGAAACTGCGTTATAAATATTTGTGTCACAACGTCTGTTTCAACGTTACCAAATTCAAACGTCTATATTAATTTCAATTTCTTTTGAAGCTTAGTATAGACTCTTCTTGCTAAGTAATTTCTTTAGTTGGTATATGAGCTTCGTTGTGAAGTTAGCAATCAACCCTTGTACTTGGTTGTTCTTACAACAATTCCTTGTGCACTTCCTAAATTTTCCAAGTATTCTTTGAATTGGAAAATAGCAAAAATTCTTACCAAGAACCTTTCCTTGTGTAGCTTAAAAGCTAAGCCTAATGTTTAATTGTAACCTTTGAGTTCCGAACCCAAGCCTAATTTTTGTCAACCCAACCTCTAAACCACTTGAGCCAATTGTTTTTCTTGAAACTTAACCAATTCTAATTCCATCTAAACCATAAATTCCCACTTTACCCAAAATCCCCAAATTAAATCATCTTTTTCCCCAATTTCACCCAAAATCCCTAAAATTTCCTTTCTTTTCTCCTTCCTTTCTTTCTACCCGTAAGACCACCCAGCACCCACCCCTCCCCGTAGCTTCACTGCCACCACCACCTGCCCGTCGCCGAGCCACTGCCTCGCCGCTGTTCGTCGTCACAGCAGCCGGAGCCGTCGCGTCGCCGAGAGAGAGAGAGAGAGAGCAGCGAGAGTGAGAAGAGAAAAAGGAGAAGCCTTGGGTCCTTTTTGTTGAGCTTTGGGTCATCTTCAATCATGTCTAGAAGGTCAAGTTTGGCAAGGAAAGAGGAATGGGTGGATACCTATTACCTCATTCTTGAAGGTAAAGCTTTTGATCCGGAATCTTTCCCTAGCTCTTTGTTGGATATGTTTAGGTATCAAGGTTTGTTGGATGGGTTTCTCGCCATAAGGGCCGAGACTTACCCGAGTTTGGTGAAAGAGTTTTATCGTCACATGGTTGTGACAAAGGAGGCGATAAGTTGGAGATCACCTCTAAGGTGAGAGGTGTGAAGGTTGTGTTGTCTAAGAAGAGGTTGGCTCAGTTGTTGAGTTTGTCTGCTACCGGAGTGGCTCAGTATAGTGGTCATTCTTGGGTTAGTACGGATACCATGGGGTACCGTGACTATTTGAGCTATCTGTTGGGCCGTACGAGTGGTTTCACTCAAGGCTCTAGGCCGGAGAAGAAGTGGTTGTCTGCGGAGCAAAGGATCCTGGTGATGTTGGTGTCAGATTGTTTGTTGCCGAATAACAACAAGAGCAGTTTGTTGGGTAAGTTGGAGTACACCTTTGCTTTCTGTCTGAAGAATATGGTTAAGTTCAACCTGCCTGCTTTGATGATGCAACACATGGTGTTTTGCCGGGATCACAATCGGAAGAGCTTGCCGTATGGGATGGTGTTGAGTTGGATCTTGGTCAAGAAAGGTGTCAGTGTGGACGGTTGCCTCCCAAAGGCCGTAGGAAAGATGGTGTTGGATACCACCAATCTCCGGAGTTGTAATCTATTTCGGTTGGATGATGGTGAGTACATCACGCTAGAAGAGGTTGCAAGGAAAGCACCTGATGAGAGGGCGGAGTTAGCGGCTGAGCTTGGGATCCATGCCAGGAAGTTGAGCCTCGCAGTCCAGAGTTTGGGCGGTGATGAAGAAGCTGAGGAGGAAGCAGACCAAGAAGAAGATGTAGGAGCACCGGAAGCCGCCGAAGCTGAAGAAAGTGATTCGGACAGTGAGGAAAGCCGGAGAAGGAAGGAAGCTCGCACGAAGAGGGAGCACGACGTTGTCACCTTGCTTCGTCAGCAGAACAGCATGATCGCCGAAGGCTTTGCGTTTGTGAAGGCGCAGTTCGTCGCAGTGCATCAGAGGCTAGACCAGATTGAAGCCAGTTCTAGCCACAGGGACGAAGACGAAGAGGAGTCCGAAGAGGCTGAGGAGTCGGAGAGCGAGGAGTTTTAGTTTGTGTTGCGGTAACCCCGTTCTCTTTTTCCATGTTGTTTCTTTCTTAGCCGTTGTTAGCTTGGTGATAGGTTGTGGTGTGCTTTGTGTGCTTGCTTGTTCTGTTTGTTGCTTTGTTATTTAGCTAGTTTGATAGTGGTGTTTGGAGTTAGTAGTTTAGTTCTTGGTTGTTGTCTAGAAGTTGGTGGTTGTGTTGAGGTTAGAGTTCTTGATGCTCAATCTATCCGTTTGTTGACCTCTTGCCAATCCTTGAATTTGAAATGCCTTCTTCTTTGCCTTGGGAATCCTTGTGAGTTCTTTTGGAGTCTTTGACCAAAAGAGTTGTCCTTGAACTTCTTGTCACAATTTCGTGTCCTTTTCACTATTCGCTTTTAATTCGTCGTACCTAAAGACTTCTTCATTTCATTCCCTACAATTCCTAGAAAATAGTTCTACCTTCTCTCTAGAAAAGAATTGTAGCTTATTCTCCAAGCCAAGTTGAGACCCTTGTCAAGATTCCAAGATTTGCTTCAAAGATTCAACCTTTCACCTATTTGGGCATCTAGGAGGGTAAGATCTAAGTTCATCTTGTGTTTTTGGTTCCATCTTAGTTGTTTTTTTCTTAAAGGTAGAATCTTTATGATCTTTTGGTTTAATCTTGAAGTGGGTTTGGAAAGTAAGCCTTGTGGGGAGCTTGTTGTGGTGTAAAGTGAAGTCTTTTGGTCTTCAAGAGGTAACCCATGCTCTAGAAAACCTATTTTGCTTACCTATATGTGATTTCTTGGATTCTACATGTGTTTTGCTATGAAATGTGAGGGTTTATGCATTTGTCTTGTGATATTGCATATCTAGAGCTTGTGTTTAGGGTTCTTTTATGCCATTGCTTGGTATTTTCCATGATTCAAGTCATTTTGTTGTATTGGGTGAAATTTAGCATGTTTTAGACTTGAATTTGTGTTTGGAGAAGAAAATCCTCGAAGGGATTTGTTGTGGAACAGGGCTGTTCCCGCGGGCGGAACGGCGGGAGGGGCACCACCCGCCGGCCTACCCTCGGGTATATAGCCTGTGGGATGGTGTTCCCGCAGGCGGAACCATGGGTGGGGCACTACCCGTGGGTCCACCCGCGGGTACACGAGTGGTGTTTGTTCGGGATTTGTTCCCCGTGATTCTTTTGACTCGGTATTTGGTCTTTTGACTTCCCGATGTTCTTTTGTGGAACTATTTGAGTGTCTTCTTGATGTTTCGTACGTCTAGAACTATATGGTAGGTATCCATGTAGGACTTTGGTGTCTTGAATCATGCTAAGTGTTCAACATTGTGTTTCGTTGGACTAAGAGGTGTCTTGTGTGTTCCTCGGAACTATCTTGAGTTTCCCCGTTGATAAGCATGCTAGTTTGTTGTCTTAATGCTAGCGTGTGTGTTGTTTGTACCTTCCGTTTGGTTGATGATAACTTGTGTTATCCATTGTTGTTGTCATTGGGTTGTGACCCATTCCTTGATTGAGTATGTTTCATACCTTCGTTGTGATCCGTTGTTTGACTCTCGTGTGAGTGGTGGTGCGTGTGTGGCTCTACCTGGATTGCACGATTAGTGGTATGGGACACTAGTCACCAAGGTATTACAGCGGTCCTCATGGTGGCCGTGACGTGATTATGGAGTTGTGGCCTGAGTGATGGGTCCACGTTTTTGGGGGATAACATGTGTTATCCGGGCATGTGTTGCCGTGATTGGTGGTGTTCGTTGGTGGTTGTTGGTGGGGGACGACGGTCCCGGGGGAATAAGGTTAGACTAAGAAGTACAGGGGTCCTGGAGGTAATGGTTGGAAAAGAAGGTACAAGGTTGGGGGTAGCCATAAGGTTGGAACAGGGCATAAGGAAGGCATACCAACTCGTGATGGGTGATGTTGCGAGGGCTTGTAACCCAGCGTTGTGTGATCTTCTCTCGTGACGTGTGTAGTTACGGAGGCTTGTGTTATTGTGGCATGTGTTGCCGTTAGGTGAGTCTTTATCCTTGTGTGTGGTTAACCTTTGTGGTTTGGGATGTGTTCCCGTGTTATCCTTGAGAGTGATGAGTCTTGTGTTGACAGTTGATCTTGGTTTTGACTTATATATATGTATTCCGTTTCGAAAATGGTTTTATGACTTATATCTATCTATTTATGATACTTAACGGTATTGGTGGGTTACCAGCATTATTCGCTGACCAGGCTGTGACACCCCAAAAATCCACACTCCAAACCATGAATTAATTGAGTAATTAATTCTATTTCTTTTGAGGAATTGATTCCTAAAATCCTGATTTTTGATACTCAAGGACTAGTATTTGACTAGTCAATCTTTAAGTGGTGTTGTACCTTGTGCTTTGAGAGGAGTTCCCTTGTTCCTTACGCTTTCTAAGAGTTAGTAAGGGTATCCTTGTCTTTTCACCAAGAGCTAGTTTTGTAACCTAAACCTAGAAGACTTCTTCATTTCATTCCCTTACATTTCCTAGAAAATATCTCTACCTTCTCTCTAGAAAACAAGAGTAGCTTGTTCTTCAAGCCAAAAGAAGCCTTTGTCAAGATTCCAAGTTTTGCTTCCAAGATTCAATCTTTCCTCTATTTTGGCATCTAGAAGGGTAAGATCTAAGCTTGTCTAGTCTTTTTGGTTCCATCTTGGTTGTCTTTTTCTTAAAGGTTGGATCTTTATGATCTTTTGGTTTGATCTTGAAGTGGGTTTGGCTAGTGAGCTTAGTGGAGAGCTTGTTGTGGTGTAAGAAGAGTCTTTTGGTCTTCAAGAGGAAACCCATGCTCTACAAAACCTATTTTGCTTACCTATATATGATTTCTTGGCTTCTACTTGTGTTTTGATATGAAATGTGAGAGTTTATGCATTTATCTTGTGATATTGCATATCTAGAGCTTGTGTTTAGGTTTCCTTTGTGCCATTGCTTGGCATCTTCCTTGGTTCAAGTCATTTTGTTGTGCTTGGTGAGTTTTGGCATGTTTTGGACTTGAATTTGTGTTTGGAGAAGAAAATCCGCGAAGGGATTTGTTGTTGTGCAGGGATGTACCCGCGGGCGGAACGACGGGCGGGGCACCACCTGCCGGCCTACCCGCGGGGAACATGTGCCTTGTGGGTAGTGTACCCGCGGGCAGGTCCACGGGTGGGGCACTACCCGTGGGTCCACCCGCGGGGTACACGGTGGTGTTAGATCGGGATTTGTTCCCCGTGATTTGTTTGTCTTGGTCTTTGATCTTTTGGCTTCCCGTTGTTCTTTTGTGGAACTATTTGAGCGTCTTCTTGATGTTTCGTAGGTCTAGACAGTGTTGTTGAGGCCTGTGTGCCAATGTCTTTAGATTGTTCTAGTTTGTTGTTTTTGGGATAGTTTTACACTTGCAGATTGTCGCCGTAACGTATACCTAGTGTGGTATACGTGGCATAACACCCCGTTTTGGATTCCTTTTATCCAATTATCTTTTTATCTTCCGTTGTGCTAGTTTTGTGCTTGATCTGCAGGTGTTAAGACTCGTTTTAAGTCTTGTTGTTTTGGGGGGGTGTTACAGTTGGTATCAGAGCCTATGTGTGAACCTTGGTTTAGAGCCTAGGAAGAGTTGAGTCTAGACTTTCTAAGTGTTTAAGTGTGTTTTGAGACTTCTAAGCGACCTTAAGAAGCTAAGTGTTAGGCTTAGGACTCTAAGTTGCGCGGTGAGATGTGCGTTGCTTTCTGTCTTGCTTGCTTGCTTGCTCTTTTGGTAACCTTGTTGTTGTAGCAGAAGTCTGTGATGCCTCCTCGCCAGCGAACCGCAGTGTTTGAAGATGTGAGTGAAGTGGTTAAGAGATCTCGGTTGGCCGAATCTAGCAGTGCTTCGGGGGTAGTTGAACGGTGGATCCGGAGTGGTACGTCCCAAGAGTAAGTTCTAGTGCAGCTTCTGTGCCGGTACTCCGTGATATATGAGAGTATGGAGGGATAGAGGTTCATCATCCGACGGTAGGGTCATCTCAAGAGAGGGTGCTCACCTTAAATGAAGTCCGAACAAGTGACAGTGACGTAGTAGTGGGAACCTTCCTCGTGCAATCTGTGCCAGCAACAGTCTTGTTTGATTCAGGGGCATCTAACTCGTTTATATCACCCAGCCTCGTGAAGAAGTTGGGCTTATCTGGGGGCGCTGGAGTGAGGTTTAATGTGAAGGTAGCGTCAGGAGAAGTTAGGGTGTGTGACCGTCTTTTTGAGGGCATCAAGATCTGTATCAAAGGTGAAGAGTTTCCTAGTGATCTAATCCAGTACGACTTGGACGGGATGGATGTGGTCCTAGGTATGGACTGGTTGGGGCGGTTTAGAGCCAAAATCTTGTGCAAAGATCAGAAGATAGTGCTACGAGGACCTAGCGGGAAAAGAGTGTCATACCGTGGAAGGATGGAAGAACCCGGAATTAAACTAGTGTCTATAGTAAAGATGAAGAGGTACATGGACAAGGGCAATGATGTGTACTTGTGTTCCGTCGAGAACTTGGAGGCAAAGGAGGAAGTGGCTCATACGATACCTATAGTCCGTGAGTTTCTTGACGTTTTTCCCGAAGAAATACCGGGTATGCCGCCTGCTAGGGAAGTGGAGTTTTCAGTGGATCTCGTGCCAGGCACTGCACCCATCTCTAAAGCCCCATATCGTTTGGCTACGCCAGAAATGCAAGAATTGAAGGCTCAGTTGCAAGAACTCCTTGACAAGGGTTATATCCGGCCAAGTGCATCGCCTTGGGGAGCTCCGGTGTTGTTTGTGAAGAAGAAGGACGGGAGTATGAGGTTGTGTATCGATTACCGGGAGCTGAATCAAGTTACCATTAAGAATAAATACCCTCTTCCAAGAATAGATGACTTGTTTGATCAACTACGTGGCGCAGGAGTGTTCTCCAAAGTTGACTTGAGGTCAGGGTACCATCAGATAAGAGTAGCAAACAAGGATATCCCTAAGACTGCGTTTCGGACTCGGTACGGTCACTACGAGTTTACAGTTATGCCGTTTGGGATGACTAATGCTCTTGCAGTTTTTATGGATCTGATGAATAGAGTGTTCAAACCCCACCTCGACGATTTTGTAATCGTGTTCATCGACGATATCTTGGTTTATTCAAAAGATAAGGAGGAACATGTTGGACACCTCCGGACGGTACTTCAAATCTTGCGGGAAAAGCAGTTGTATGCCAAGTTTTCTAAGTGCGAGTTTTGGAAAGACAGTGTGACGTTTCTAGGCCATGTGATTGATAGCAGAGGGATTTCTGTAGATCTAGACAAAATACGGGCAGTAAAGGAATGGACTGCACCTTCAACAGTGTCGGAAGTAAGAAGTTTTCTTGGGTTAGCAGGTTATTATCGGAGGTTTGTTTTGGATTTTGCCAAGGTGGCTCAACCGTTGACTAAGTTGTTAAGAAAAGAAGTGCCTTTCGTTTGGGATCAAGCTTGTGAGTTAGCATTCCGAGAGTTGAAGGAGAGGCTCACGTCTGCACCAGTCTTAATTTTACCGTCAGGGACGGAAGGTTTTGAGGTATACAGTGACGCGTCCAAGAAGGGTCTAGGTTGTGTGTTGATGCAGAACGGGAGAGTGATTGCTTACGCCTCACGTCAGCTTAAGGTTCACGAAGAGAACTACCCTACACATGATTTGGAATTGGCCGCTGTGGTGTTTGCTTTGAAAATTTGGAGGCATTATCTCTATGGGGTGCATTGCAAGATATTCACGGACCACAAGAGTCTCAAATATATCTTCACCCAAAAGGATCTCAATATGCGGCAGCGAAGGTGGTTAGAACTCATCAAGGACTATGAGTTAGATATTCAGTATCATGAAGGAAAAGCTAATGTAGTGGCTGACGCCCTAAGTCGGAAATCGAAGCATAACGCTAGCTCTATTTGGGTGGTGGCGGATGAGCTTTGCAAGGAGCTCCAACGGATGAGTTTGGAAGTGGTGGAACAAGGAGATGTGGAGGCAGAAGTTCGTTGTTATAACTTAAGGATTGTACCTACGTTTCTGGGAGAGATCAAGGAAGAGCAGCAAAAGGATATGTTCTTGACCAAGGTAAGGGACGACCTAGCTAGAGGAAAAGGTGGACCGTTTGAGTTATCCGCGGATGGGGTGTTGAGGTACAAAAGCCGTGTGTGCATACCCACGTCATGTGATCAGTGGAAGTAACGGATTTTGGAAGAAGGTCATAATACACCCTATTTGGTTCATCCCGGAGGAGACAAGTTATACAAGGATGTGAAGGGCTTCTTCTGGTGGCCTAACATGAAGAAGGAAGTTGCAGAGTTTGTTGGGAAATGCCTTAACTGTCAGAAAGTAAAAGCGGAACGTTGTAAGGTTAAGGGGTTGGTACAACCGTTAGAAATTCCACAAGGGAAATGGGATTCTATATCTATGGATTTCGTGGGAGGATTACCGACGACCCGTTCGGGTAAGGACAAAATCTGGGTGATAGTTGATCGTTTGACCAAGACTGCTCGCCTCATCGCAATGAAGGAGACCTGGACAATGACACAGTTGGCTCAAGCTTATGTCAACCAAGTGGTAAAGTATCATGGAGTTTCGAGGGATATTGTCTCCGATAGGGATTCAAGGTTCTTATCTCAATTTTGGAAATCTTTGCAAGCAGCTCTTGGAACTAAGTTGAGTCTCAGTACAGCTTTCCACCCAGACATCGATGGACAAACAGAAAGGACTATACAGACTATCGAGGATTTGTTGAGAGCGTGTATGTTAGATTTTCAAGGATCTTGGGAGGACCATTTGGATTTGATAGAGTTTTCTTACAACAACAGTTATCATTCGAGTATTCGCATGGCACCTTATGAGGCTCTCTATGGACAGAAGTGTCGCAGTCCGCTTTGTTGGGAGGATCTTGTTAATCCGATAGTGTTGGGGCCACAATACTTGTTGGACACATCCGAGAAAGTTAAACAGATTCAAGAAAGGATGAAAGCGGCTCAGAATCGTCAAAAGTCTTATGCCGACTTGGCTAGAAGACAGGTGGAATTTTCAGTTGGGGATAAGGTTTGGTTGAAGGTATCTCCCACCCGGGGAGTAATGCAGTTTGGGAAGAAAGGGAAGTTGAGCCCTAGGTTTATAGGCCCGTATGAAATCCTGGAGAGGATTGGGAGTTTGGCGTACCGTTTGGCGTTACCTTTGAAGTTGGATAGAGTGCATAATGTGTTTCATGTATCGCAGCTCAAGAGATATGTTCATGATCCGACTCATGTTTTATCACCGGAAGTGTTACCGATAGATGAAGATTTGTCTTATGAAGAAAGGCCGCTCAGAATTTTGGACTTCAAGACTCGGGACACTCGCAGGAAATCTGTTAGGATGGTAAAGGTTTGGTGGTCTCATCATGGGGTTGAAGAAGCTACTTGGGAGCTGGAGGCATCGATGCGGGAGCGGTACCCTGAGTTGTTTGTGGAAGGTATCTCGTCTTTTTAGGTTGTCGTGTGCTTTGTGTGCTTGCTTGCTTTGTTTGTTGCCTTGTTGTTTAGCTAGTGTGTTAGATGGTGTTTGGGTTAGTTGTTTAGTTCTTGGTTGTTGTCTAGAAGTTGGTTGTTGTGTTGTGGTTAGAGTTCTTGATGCCAATCTATCCGTTTGTTGATCTCTTGCCTATCCTTGAATTCGTAATGTCTTTCTCTTTGCCTTGGAACCTTGTGAGAACTTTTGGAGTTTTTGACCAAAAGCGATATTCTTGAAACTTCTTGTCACAATTTTGTTTCCTTGTTACCTTTCGTTCTTAATTCGTTGTACCCAAGTTTCGGGGACGAAACTTCTTTGAAGGGGGAGAGGATGTGACACCCCAAAAATCCACACTCCAAACCATGAATTAATTGAGTAATTAATTCTATTTCTTTTGAGGAATTGATTCCTAAAATCCTGATTTTTGATACTCAAGGACTAGTATTTGACTAGTCAATCTTTAAGTGGTGTTGTACCTAGTGCTTTGAGAGGAGTTCCCTTGTTCCTTACACTTTCTAAGAGTTAGTAAGGGTATCCTTGTCTTTTCACCAAGAGCTAGTTTTGTAACCTAAACCTAGAAGACTTCTTCATTTCATTCCCTTACATTTCCTAGAAAATATCTCTACCTTCTCTCTAGAAAACAAGAGTAGCTTGTTCTTCAAGCCAAAAGAAGCCTTTGTCAAAATTCCAAGTTTTGCTTCCAAGATTCAATCTTTCCTCTATTTTGGCATCTAGAAGGGTAAGATCTAAGCTTGTCTAGTCTTTTTGGTTCCATCTTGGTTGTCTTTTTCTTAAAGGTTGGATCTTTATGATCTTTTGGTTTGATCTTGAAATGGGTTTGGCTAGTGAGCTTAGTGGAGAGCTTGTTGTGGTGTAAGAAGAGTCTTTTGGTCTTCAAGAGGTAACCCATGCTCTACAAAACCTATTTTGCTTACCTATATATGATTTCTTGGCTTCTACTTGTGTTTTGATATGAAATGTGAGAGTTTATGCATTTATCTTGTGATATTGCATATCTAGAGCTTGTGTTTAGGTTTCCTTTGTGCCATTGCTTGGCATCTTCCTTGGTTCAAGTCATTTTGTTGTGCTTGGTGAGTTTTGGCATGTTTTGGACTTGAATTTGTGTTTGGAAAAGAAAATCCCCGAAGGGATTTGTTGTTGTGCAGGGATGTACCTGCGGGCGGAACGGCGGGCGGGGCACCACCCGCCGGCCTACCCGCGGGGAACATGTGCCTTGTGGGGCACTACCCGTGGGTCCACCCGCGGGGTACACGGTGGTGTTAGATCGGGATTTGTTCCCCGTGATTTGTTTATCTTGGTCTTTGATATTTTGGCTTCCCGTTGTTCTTTTGTGGAACTATTTGAGCGTCTTCTTGATGTTTCGTAGGTCTAGAGCTTTATGGAAGGTATCCATGTTGGATCTTTGGTGTTGTGTATTGTGCTAAGTGTTCATCATTGTGTTTCGTTGAACCGAGTGGTGTCTTGTGTGTTCCTCGGAACTATCTTGAGTTTCCTCGTTGTTGAGCTTGCTAGTTATTATCTTAATGCTAGCGTCGTTGTTGTCGATGGGTGGTGACCTGTCTCTTGTTTGAGTATGTTTCATACCTCTTTTGTAATCCGTTGTTCGTTTCGTGTGAGTGGTGGTGCGTGTGTGGTTCTACCTGGATTGCACGATTAGTGGTATGGGACGCTAGTCACCAATGTATTGCAGCGGTCCTCGTGGTGGCCGTGACGTGATTTCATGGAGTTGTGGCTGAGTCCACGTGTTTGGGGGATAACATTGTGTTATCCGGGCATGTGTTGCCGTAAATTGGTGGGTTTTCGTTGGTGGTTATAGGTGGGGGACGACGGTCCCGGAAGAATAAGGTTGGACTTGGCTGTACAGGGGCTTTCTGGAGGTAATGGTTGGCACCGAAGGTACAAGGTTGGGGGTAGCCATAAGGTTGGAACAGGGCATAAGGAAGGCATATCAACTCGTGATGTGTGATGTCACGAGTGCTTGTGAAGCCGTTGTTGTGGTGAGTTCTCTTCTCTCGTGACGTGTGTAGTCACGAAGGCTTGTGGTGTGGTGTTTTGGCATGTGTTGCCGTTGGGTGAGTCTTTATCCTTGTGTGTGGTTAACCTTTGTGGTTTGGGATGTGTTCCCGGTTTTTATCCTTGTGAGTGGTGAGTCTTGTGTTGTCTTTTGATCTTGGCTTTTGACTTATATATATGTATTCCGTTTCGAAAATGGTTTTTATATTATATATATACCTATTTATGATACTTAACGGTATTGGTGGGTTACCAGCATCTTTCGCTGACCGGGCGTCGCCCCGATGTTTATCTTTGTATCTTTCAGGTGATGCGTAGTCGAGCGCGATGTCTAGAGCCGGTAGCTTAGCACCTGTATCTTTAGACAGTGTTGTTGAGGCCTGTGTGCCAATGTCTTTAGATTGTTCTAGTTTGTTGTTTTTGGGATAGTGTTACACTTGCAGATTGTCGCCGTAGCGTATACCTAGTGTGGTATACGTGGCATAACACCCCGTTTTGGATTCCTTTTATCCAGTTATCTTTTTATCTTCAGTTGTGCTAGTTTTGTGCTTGACCAACAGGTGTTAAGACTCGTTTTAAGTCTTGTTGTTTTGGGGGGTTGTTACAGTCCGGGCGTCGTCCCATGTTTATCTTTGTATCTTTCAGGTGATGTTTAGACGAGCGCGATGTCTAGAGCCTGGTAGCTTAGCACCTTTATCCTCGTTTTTGTGGCCTGTGCGCCGATGTAGTTAGATTGATGTTTTGGGATAGATGTACACACTTGCATATTGTTTGCCGTAGCGTTTACCGTGTTTGGTAGACGTGGCGTGATACCCCGTTGGATTTCTTTTATCCAGTTTCATTTTTATCTTCCGCTGTGCTAGTTTTGTCGCTTAATCTGCATGTGTTAAGGCTTTTATATAGGTCTTGTTTGGGGGGTGTTACTGTTTTGAACGCTTCAAGTGCTTCAGACTTTTCCCTGAGAAAAATTACCCACGAAAAACGTGAAAAGTCATCAACACATACCAGTATGTATTTCTTACCTCCAAAACTCTCTGTTTGAGTTGGACCAATGAGATCCATGTGGATCAATTCTAGGCAATAACTTGTGTTTATGGTACGTTGAGCTGGATGGGATGATTTGGTATGTTTCCCAGCTTGACAGGCACCACAGATGGTTGACTCGACTTTCATCTTGGGTAAGCCACGAACATCGTTTGTTTTTACTAGTTTATCAAGTAGTCTATAACTCAGATGACCCAGTTTTTGGTGCCATAGCTCAGCTTCATCTATGCTAGACCTGCAACAGAAAATATTGTTAGTTAGAATATAGCAATTATCGGTTGACCTTTTATCTTCCATAACGCATTGATTTGTTTAGTCCAAAACACTGCAACTGTTTTTGGCGAAGCACACATTCTAGTTTTGGTCATATAGTTGACTTATGCTTATAAGATTTGCGTGAAGTCCACTAACAAGTAATACTTTGTCTAACTTTGGCAAGCCAACTACATTTAGCGTGCCTATGCCAGTAACCTGACGTTTAATACCGTCGCCAAAGGTAACTTCACCTTTGCTGGCATTTACGTTACTTAGGAATTTGGCATTTCCTAACACCCGCTGTCAAAGTACCATTTTTCTTCTCTTCTTGCACTTTTAGTGTGAAATGAGACAAAAGAAATATAGTTAGTCTTTCTGACCCAAATCTGTTTGGTAAAAGGTTGGATGTTCTTGTGCCTGAACTTCTCGATTCTTTGATCCTTATAGAAGTAGTAGCATTCCGGTCTGGTATGGTCGCGCAACCTGCAATAATGACATACGGGGTTATAGAGTTTGTAATGTAGCTTATTTGATCTTACTATACCATGGGTATGTTTCGTTGAGCTGGATTCAGGAATGTCCTCTGGACCAGGTCCAGACGCTTTGACGAATACCGTTTTATCCTTTGAGTTGCTTCCGGTGAAACCCAAACCATATTTTGCAGAAGTTTTTCTTCCAGAATCAAGGATTTTGTCAAGTGTTGAAGTGGTGTCCATCATTTGGACTTGCCGTTTGTAGGTGCTTAGCTCCTGCTTCAGGGTCTATACTTCTTGTTTCAGTTTCTCTTCTCGGTCAGTCGCTTCTTTAAGCAGTACATCCCTATCAGCTATTTGAGTTTGATACACTTTGCTAGCATTTGTTACAATTCCTATCTCACTCGCTAGTTTACGATTTGCTTTTCATAGGGCTTCCCATTTGGGGTACAACTTATTAAACTCAAATTCAAAAGATAACGCATTTAATTCTAAGTCTTCCGCGGAGACATATTCATCACCCTCTGAGTCAGCTCCTTCACCAGATTCTGAACAACCAGCAACACGTGCAGTAAATGCAACAAAATTAATGGAGATTTCTTCTACATTAGATCCATTTGTTTCAGCGTTAGGTTCGTCACCACTCTAGGTGATAGCTGACATAGAATTTTTGCGTCTGAGATAGGTGGGATACTCAGCTTGTACACGTCCAAAGTCTTCACACTCATAGCACTTGATTCCTTTATTGCTAGTTTTTTCTTTGGACTGCCCTGAACGTGACACCGCCTGCTTGGAGTTTGACGATCTTGTCCTAGGGCCAGGTTTGAACGATGTTGCTCCTCTTTGTGAATTTTTGTTGCGTGAATTTTTTGACACCTGTTTCAAAATTTTAGAAAACTGTTTAGTCAAAAAGACAACTGTGTCATCACCTGTTTCATCTGAATCAGATACAACATTATTTTCTTCAGCGGCAAAAGCAACATTTTTTTTTGTTTTTTCGTGTGATCAATTAAGATTTCCATTTCATAGGTTCTAAGATTTCCCATCAACTGAGTAACTGTTTTTTTTCTCCTAGCCATCATGTTCCTGGATAGCCTTGACTTTCATTCTGAACCTCGGGGGTAAGGATCTCAGGATTTTTTTTTAACAAGTTTCGCTTGCGGGAACGGTTCACCAAGGACCATCGCACGATTTACCAGTTCCTGTACACGTGTGTGAAAGTTTATGATGGTCTCATCTTCATTCATCCGAAGCTCTTCAAAGTCAGACTGGACCAGCTGCAGTTTTGATTGTTTCACCGACGTAGTTCCTTCGTAAGTTGACTCAAGAGCCTCCCAAACACCTTTAGCTGAATCAATACCTGCAACTATTGAAAACCGATTTTCATGCATAAGAGAGTAAATCGTATCTAAGGCCTTATCATTGTTTCCAGCATTAGTTATCTCGGTTTGGGACCACTCGGTTTCAGGTTTGGCTACTCGCGTTCCATCAGTGCTAGTACTGGCTTTGGTCGGATGAGTCCAACCTGTCACCACAGACCGCCACACTGCTTCACCTTGAGCTTTTAGGTGTGTACGTGTGCGAGCCTTCCAATAGGCGTAATCGTCGCCGGTCAGCTGGGGAAGAACCTTAACACGATCCATTCTGTAACACTCAACAACCCGTGACATCGAACAAATGAGCAAAATAAAGAAAAACAATAAAAGCCGCTGAAAGCTTGAGTTCAAGAGGCACGAAATCGCCAGATCGACAGACTAATAAATTAATTCTGAAGGCTCTGATACCAATTGAAAATGCACCGTGAATCTTGAATGCAAGATGTAACTTATATTTCTACTTGATTTTATGTTATGCAACAATTGCGTTCATTAATTACTTTCGTTAAGCAAATATAAGTAACGAAAATAGAGCGCATAAAATAAAACAATAACACAAGAGAATTGTTACGCAGATCGGAGCGCATCCCCTACGTCTGTGGGGCAACCCACGTCTTCCCAATCCACTATAGATGTTCACCAAGGAGTATTACAAGAGGCAACTACAAATGGCTCACAGCCTTTACCACTATAACCCTTCCTAACACCTATTCAGGACTGAACCGTGTATGTCATAACAATCTTCAAAATAAGCTTCAGCAGTACCAGGTACAGATCATGTAGCTCAGATTAAAAACTCTTAATAAAGCGTAAAATATAATATACGCAGTTTAATTTGATAGCTTTGTAGATAAAGTATGCACTCAGAATAGCAGTTCAAAATCGGAAACTTTCTCATTTGAGTGACTTCCCTTTTATAGCAAAGATTAATCAACACCCTTGATCCTTAATATTAGCTTTCCTCTTTTCTCGATAAACGACAGCCACATGCTTTATGTTTGAAGCCTTCACTGTAACATTGATGACTTCCCTTTCATTTGTCAAAGCATGATATCCACTCAATTTAACCTTGGATGATAACAAGTGGTCCAAAAGAGATTTAAACTAACTTAATTATAATTTAAATCTAATAAGAACAACACTAAATAAATTAGTCAAACAAAGGTTAATGTGTACTAGAATTATACACTTACATTTCAAGTCTATCACTCAACAACAAACCATCTTCCAAGAAGGCAGTAGGAAGATCATTCTAGCAAGGTGACTTTGTAATTGACTTTTGGCAAAGAGTGGGCGGCGTATTTTGTCTTACTTTTAGTTGATAGTATACAAAAAAAAAATATAAATACAAAAATAATAAAATCATTAAAAAAACTCAAAATTGATAAAAAATAAAATTTTGGGTATATTCAAACTAACCCAAAATAAAATATAAATAATTTCACTCTAACTGAACATATCTGAATTAAATTTGGTTCGGCTATAGAGTGTCAAAAATATTACCCAAAATTTTTGGATATTCAAAATAAAATTTGGGAATCACCCGAACTAAATCAACGCCCACCTCTACTCTTGGCTAGCTCTTGATAAGGTACTAAGGGATATGTTTGACTAGGAGATCGTAACTACCTCAAGGATTGCTATCGAAAAAGCTGAAGTGATCTTCTCTTTTAATTGGAGTTTAACGAGAAGAGTGGGGTAGGAAACTTTTTAGAACCATTTTAAAAATATCTCTTTCTCTCTTTCTTTTGAACTTTACATTCCATATTATTTGACTATGCAAACTAAGTAACTTAACTAACTAACCCTAGCACGAAAAACTCACCAAACTTAGTTACAAATTTTTATCTTGGCAAGTTCAAAGACTTCCGCAACAAGCTTGCATTTCCTTATATTTGAATTGATTTCAGTTTGAAATTCAAACTCACTTAGTTTAAGTTTTTAAAAAACTCTATACAACGCCCCCCCCCCCCCCCCCCTCGCCCCTTCTAGACTTTAAATTACAGAGTAGGAAAAACATAGGGATTTAGACTGAAATTACGAGATCAATAGGGATAAATGGAATTAGGAATTTAGGGATTAGGGTTTAAGATTTGAGTAATATAAAAAAAAAATTGACAAAGAACTAACTTGTAAGACGGTGATGGTGACAACAACGGGAAGAGGAGTCCGCAGTCTTGATGGCGACAGAGGCGGGAAGAGGCGACTTTGGTAGAGGAGTGACGGTGACTGGAAGTAGAGTTCGCTGACTCGACGGCGGCAGAGGTGAGAAGAGGCGACTTTGGTGGAGGATCGGAGCGACGACGACAGAAAGAAGTTTGCAGCTTAGGCGTCGGCTTACTAACTGGAGGGAAGGCTGACACAAAGGGAGGCTGGAAGGCTGAGAAGGCTAAGGGAGCGAGGGGAGAATTTTTTGTTTGAGAGGGAAGAGTGTTTTTTTCTAAGTGTTTAAGAAAAGGAAGTTAATTATTTTTTTCTTTTATTTTTATTTTTTAAAGAAAGAATAATATATCTAATTAAGCAAATTAAAGTAAGTTTTTTTTTCTAAGTCTTCATGTTTTTCTAAATTAAGTACGTATCTAGAATATAATCGTCTAAATATATAGTAAAACATAATGATCAAAGTGTCGTTTAAATTTAACCTTTATCCTTTTAAAAAATGCACAGAAAGACAACGAACTTTTAAAACAGTTGTCGTAGAAGTGTTGTGCATTCAAAGTGTGATTAAAGATAACATACTAATTAACAACGGATAAATAAAATCATTGTCTTTTGTTTTTTTTTAAAAAAAAGAAAATGTTTTTAAAAGACCATTATTTTTGAAGTGTTGTGTACTCAACGTGTGTTTAAAGAAAGGGAAATCAAAACTAATTATTTTATCTTTCTTTAAGAAATAATAACATATCTAATTTAGCAAATTAAAAAAAAATTTCCAAGTAAGTTTTCAATTTTCTTCCAAATTAAGCAATTATAAAAAATATAACCATCTAATATATAGTAAAAAATAATTATCAAAGTGTCTTTAAAAATAATCATTTTCCTTAAAAGACAACATACTAACGACAACGGACAAATAAAATCGTTGTCTTTATTTTTTTTTTTAAAAAGCCCAAAGACAATGGACTTTTAAAATCGTCGTCGTAGAAATGTTTGTATTCAAAGTGCGCTTAAAGACAACAAATCAATGACAACGGATAAATAAAACCATTGTCTTAAAAAAATGCTTAAAGACAACAATTTAAAAAAAAAACCATTATCTTTTAAAAAACACACAGAGATCAAACTGTTGTCTTTTGCTGCATTTTCGGTTCAGTAAAAACTACTGTCTTTGACAAAAATGTTGGGTCAAAGACAACGATTTTGGAAAAAACTGTTGTCTTTTACACAATAGAAAACACTTTTGTCAAAAACTGTTGTTGTCTTTCTGCATTTTTCTTGTAGTGTCCACTGCCAAATCCTTAAGTAGGTTGAGAACCATAAGGTAACGATCATTTCCCTCCTTTCAATGTATTATAAGCACACTTTTGGTTTTAAAGAAACCTTCTACTCATCATCAATTTTTAGTGTAGATCTGTAGGTATCAAACAAGTTGTGTAATGTTCCTAATAATTCTTTTTCAAAAACCCATAATAAAGTCCAGCCGCAAGAACTGAATTTATTATTTTGTAATAAACCGAACAAAAAGGAAAGTCAAGTCGGAAACCCTTGTTTCGACCACTTTTGATATCCAGAAAAACTTTCGCAATTATTTTTTACTACGGACAAGGTGGTAAAATATAGCATCTAGTTTTGTAAAGTGGTCAGAAAATCGGCTACTAGAAAGATTGACAGAAATTCCTAACTCAGTTTAAATTTGCCGAATTTTTTTTGACCACTTTTACTTTGTGGTTGGTATTCCGACCACTAAGTAAAGGTGGTCAGAAAATTCCAACCTATTTCCCCACCCCTTCAACGAAAAATTGGAAAAATGTCACTTTTTTCTACCATTTTGTAGGTAGTCAAAAAATCAAAGATTTCCAGTAGTGTCTATGAACTCCTTCCAAAACTAATCATCTTCATTTTCATCTTAGAGAGAATGGTGAAAACACAAAATGTCGTAAAAGGTTCTTTATGGAAGCCTTGAAATGACACTCCCGATAGCTTCAATTTCTTTTGAATCCATTCCTTTCGACTCCTTTCCTTCCGACGAGTCTTGAAACTTCCAGTGAAACATCTCTACTCAACATCACCAAAATCTATAAACATTTATTCGTTACACATCTATAAACATTTATTCATAATACATTTTTTTCTTTGTTCCTTGTCAAAGGAGTGTTCATCCCTCTTTTGTTGTCTTGCTATTATTTATCTCCTCCAATTACATTTGACAGAGTAATGGTGCCAGCACCCGACCCGGGTTGTCAAACGGGTACCTGACCCGTCACCACATGAAAACCCAACGGGCAGAACTCCAACGGGCAGATTACTAATGGATGGAACGTTACCACAGGGTCATTTACTACACCACCATTGAAGAGAGAGAGGAATGAATGCTCAGCTCTTCATTATGCCTCATTATGATGTTACCGTTAGGAGCTTGATATAAGTAGGACATCTCCTCAGCCAGAGGGGACACGTTCAATACTCTGGAAAAAGACACACTGTACTTTCCATACTGAGACAAAAGGCAATACAACTATTGTTATTTTCTTATTCGTTACTTTATAATATATTTCCGGTAACATATTTACCGTCATTGGTGCTTTCATTGAGAGCCTGAGTCCAATACTCAAGCAGGCTACGACACACACAACTCATTCCTTTATTCAACAACAAGCTTGAAAGAATCCCGCAGCTCCCACGGTTCCCGCAACGTGAACAATGGCAATGCCTCAGGTGACCTCCTGGACCAACTCACCAATAATCGCGGAGGGGACCTCCGAGAACAGCTCAACAATGGGAGGCCTGGGAACCTTCGAGACCAACTCCACAATGGAGGGGCGAACCAAGTCGTGAACCTCCAGGCGACCATCCAGCAAGCGGTGGCAGCGGCACTAAACCAAGTGGCGATGGGACTACAAGGCCAAGTTCCCCCGCCGCGGCCTCAGGAAATAGAAGTAGAATCTCCACAAAGGGTGGATGCCCAGGACGCAACTCGTGCCGCGAGGGTCGCAGGGCGACGCACTAGGACCGGGGGTCCGGGAGAGGGCACCCAGAGAAGCGGACCGGCCGGACGGCAACCTAGGCCCTCCAGCTCTGCCTTAGAATGGTTGGGACACGGGGCGCCCGCTCGGCAAGGGCCGGAGTCGCGTGCCGAGGGGTCCTCCGCTAGAGGCCCTCGCCGACACGAGGAAAGAGAAGCGGAGAGATCGCCCATAGAAAGGATGGGCGAGTCTCATGGGCCAGCCCCGCATCGCCACGGTGATGAGTCGGTCCCGCGTCGACACTCGGATGAGCGACGCTTCGATGAACCGGTCCCGCGTCGGCACTCGGTGGAGCGACGCGTCGATGAGCCGGCTCCGCGTCGGCACTCAGCGGGCGAACGACGCATTGGTGAGCGGGTTCCACACCGACACTTGGATGGACGAAACGTCGAGGAACCAGCTCCGCGTCGACACTCAGATGGACGGCACGTCGACGAATTAGCCCCACATGTGGAGGAGCGGCAGTCGGCCCCGCGCCGGCACCCTGACGAGTCGGCCCTAGTCGAAAGGCTGCAGAAAAGGATCGAGGAGTTAGCAAGAAGGGTGGAGGCACGGGAGCAGTCACCGGAACCCGAGGTACGAATGGCAGCACCGTTCTCCCCAAGCATCATGGACGTACCTCTGCCGAGGGACTTCAGGTTACCCGCCATTAAGGCGTACACGGGAGCCACTGACCCGCGTGTCCACATGACTAGGTACAAGGCTGCTATGGTGATGATTGGGGCAGGGGACGCCATCATGTGCCGAGCGTTCTTGTCCACCCTGGATGGAACGGCCCAAGATTGGTTCAACACCATCCCGGATGGGTCGATCCAAAACTTTGGAGAGTTATCCAAAAGCTTCCTGACATACTTCTCTGGTAGCATACAGCGTAAGAAACCGTTCTCTCACCTGTGCGTAGTAAAGCAAGATAGAGGCGAAAGCCTCAAAGACTTCCTGATCAAGTGGAAAAAGGAAGTCAATAATGTCTATGACTTCGACTCAAAGACGACGATCCCTATATTCATCCATGCCTTGAGATCGGGGTACTTTCACAAGCAACTGAATGCCCACCACCCCCGTTCTTACGAAGATCTGATAAGGACGGCTAGCCGCTATGCCGAAGCAGAGGACGTCGACAGGAAGAAGAAGGACGAAGAGAATGGAAGGAAAGGTGGGAAGCTTGGGAAAGCGGGTCCGCCCAGCCAGGCACCACTCTCGAACCACCCGACCGCAGGGAAAGGCCGAGACCACGAACGACCTCGCCTGGTCCCCTTGCGTAATCTAACTCCTCTTACCCATCCCGTCAGTGTCATTCTAAAGCAAGCTGAGGAGATGGGAATGGTAGAATTCCCCGAGGAGTGCATGAAGGTCTCCCCAAAGGCAGACCAAACAAAGTACTGCAGGTTTCATAGGCAAGCCGGCCGCCACGATACGGATGAGTGTCACGTTTTGAAGAGACAAATAGAAGAACTCATCCAACATGGCTACTTCTGACATTTCGTCAAGCGATCCAAGCAGCAGCAACAGCCGCAACACAATCCACCAAAAAATGTCTGGAGGAATGAGGATGGCACCGAGCCGTCCACCTCGAAAGCCAAAAAAAGAGACCACGACCAAATATCTTAGCAGAATGATAGCGAGAAAGAAACCGAGGTGGCGCCCAGACGACAAAAGAAGCACACCATACACTTTATCTATGGTGGACCCGCAGGTAGCGACACGCCCGCGGAAAGAAAGAAGTGGAGCCGGCAGCTATACGTGGGAGAAGTGGTGAGTCTTCCTAGAGAAAAGAAACAGAGACAGGAGGCCATCACCTTCTCTGATGATGACCTCCCAGAGGGCCCGTTACCCCATCGTGACGCCCTGGTGATTAAGATGGACGTCAACGAAGTCATGGTCCACCGCATCTTAATCGACACATGAAGCTCAGTCAATGTGATGTATTACGATGCCTTCACCAAGTTAGGGATACCTAGGAACCAGCTCAAAGAAGTACGTACCCCACTCTCTGGATTTACGGGTGATTCAGTGGAGACAGAGGGGTCAGTGGTCTTACCAGTGGAGATAGGCATGTGCCCTAACATTCGCAAACTTGACGTAGAGTTCATCGTGGTAAGACTCGCTTGTGCGCACAACATCATATTGGGGAGGGCGGCACTGGAGGACCTCAAGGCCATAGTGTCGGTGGAACACTTGTGTGTGAAGTTCCATACTCCGAATGGGATAGGAGTCGTCAGAGGAGACCAGCGAGCAGCCCGCAGATGTTACGTAAAAGCATGCAAAAAGATTGGCAGAAAGGATCTACAAGTCCACACCATCTGCAAGGATGATCGATCGGGTATGGAGCTCAGAACATTTAGTTAGATATTATTAGTAATACTTTGTAGTCGTGGTCCGTCCAGACCTGTAAACAATATTTTGTAATCATGGTCTGCCCAGGTTACTTTTCTCAAATAAAAGGTTCTCAACACCACCTTCGATCAACCAAAAGCTGGCCGACGCCGCATTGTAATAAATAAATAAAATAAAATAAAAAATAGAGAACCGAGTCCTCGGCCACGGGTTGGCCGAGACACAACTCAGGTGGCCGAGGCATGTCGGCCACAGCTTCGGCCGAGGCGTGCCTCGGCCGAAAAAAAAAAAAAGAAAAAAAAAAAGGGGGACGGGCAGCGCCTCAGCCACAGGCCAAAGCGCACGCCTCGGCCTCCTGGTCGAGGCGACGCCTCAGCCAGAGGGCTGGACCGCGCCTCAGCCACAGGCCAAGGCGCACGTCTCGGCCTTCTGGTCGACGCGACGCCTCGGCCAGATGGCTGAGGCCGAGGCGCACGTCTCGGCCTTCTGGTCGAGGCGACGCCTCGGCAAGCGGCCTCAGCCTCCTGGTCGAGGTGACGCCTCGGCAAGATGGTTGAGGTCGCGCCTCAGCCTCCTGGTCGAGGCGACGCCTCGGCCACAAGCCGAGGCGCGGCGCCTCGATCCAAAAAAAAAAAAAAGGGCCGGGCAACGCCTCGGCTTCCTGGTCAAAGCAACGCCTCAGCCACAGGCCGAGGCGCACGCCTCGGCCTCCTGGTCGAGGCGACACCTCGGTCAGAGGGCTAAGGCCGCGCCTCAGCCACAGGCCGAGGCGCACGTCTCGGCCTTCTGGTCGAGGCGACGCCTCGGCTAGATGGCTGAGGCCGCGCCTCAGCCACAGGCCGAGGCGCACGTCTCGGCCTTCTGGTCGAGGCGACGCCTCGGCCACAAGCCGAGGCGCGGCGCCACGATAAAAACAAAAAAATAAATAAAAATAAAAATAAAAATAAAAACCTCGAGGTGCACGCCTCGGCCACCGACTGAGGCAGCACCTCGGCCACGGTCGGTCGAGGCGACGCGTTAACCACGATCGGCCAAGGCGACACCTTGGCCACGGTCGACCGAGGCGCACGCCTCGGCCACGAGCAGTCGAGGCGACGCCTCGGCCACGAACGATCGACCAGGGTGCACGCCTCGGCCACGATCGGTCGAGGCGACGCCTCGACCGTGATCGGCCAGAGGCACGCACCTCGGCCTGCCTAAGCCGCAGCCCGTCTCGGCCAGCATTAAAAAAAAATTCATATGTGATTTGGAAAATAAAATCGCATACTCGGGATCAATCAGGATTCTGCACATTATCAAGATAGATTCAGCCTTACTCCCAAGTCAACTCAAACACATATGTAGACTCAGGAGTAGGGGGGACTGGTGACAGAGTAATGGTGCAAGCACCCGACCCGGGTTCTCAAACGGGTACCTGACCCGACACCACATGAAAACCCAACGGGCAGAACTCCAACGGGCAGATTACTAATGGATGGAACGTTACCACTGGGTCATTTACTACACCACCATTGAAGAGAGAGAGGAATGAATGCTCAGCTCTTCATTATGCCTCATTATGATGTTACCGTTAGGAGCATGATATAAGTAGAACATCTCCTCAGCCAGAGGGGACACGTTCAATACTCTGGAAAAAGACACACTGTACTTTCTATACTGAGACAAAAAGCAATACAACTATTGTTATTTTCTTATTCGTTACTTTATAATATATTTCCGGTAACATATTTACCGTCAACATTAATTCATAATTCATTTAATTTATTAATTGTTATTATAAATTATTTATTATAATTTGTTGCCTTTTAATGAATAATGAATAATAGCATTTTGAAATTGTAATTCACGAAAATTGAGTTTGTTATCTTATAAAAAATTTTATAGGCTCTGTTTGGCAACGCTAAGCTAGGAGCTTATAGCTTATTTTCTTCTTTTTGAAGACATTTCATTCAATTCTCTTTTAGGTGATATGACACTGAATGAGATATTTCAAGCTCTCATTGGTATTACACCTCCTTCAATATTAATATTATTATTATTATTATTATTATTATTATTATAATATATGCTAATCGATGAAAATAAATTAAGAAAGTAGAGAAACAACGATGACCTGATGATGAGTAAAAATGTAATCCATTTATATATCTCCACGTACAATACATAATTAAAGAGTAATTACAGTACTAAACATGCATGGTGATAATATAATCAACATACATTTAGAAAATGATTTCCCCCTCATCACTTCCCGTTATAATTAGTAATTACTCTTCGATCTGCCACAATGCAAATTCAATTCAAATAATCCCCCATTAATTATTAATTATTAATAATTACTTTTATATTTGAACGATACCTCTCCATAAATGCCATTGCCACTACTTGGGACTTAAAAGATGCATCCGCCTTTGCAGAGAAGTCTGCCCAAAGACCGCTTTTTCTCTCCGCGGCCGCGAACTTGCATTGTTCCTCTGCCCCCGCAATTTTGTTGAGCATATTTTCCTCCACCACATCAACCGAGAGCTTTTTGGAAGCAATGTCGAAATAAACTTTACCAAGTGTTTTAACCATGTCGTTGGTTGATTCCCAACAGCTCTTCAAATCTTTGAGCTCTTTCTTGTCCAGAGATTTATCAGAATCTATTTTGCTCTTGAAATCCTCAACGACTTTGGCATTCTTGCGGGCTTCATTTACAACGATGGCCGCGGCTTCCCGCTTGTCGCAGCGGGCGAGTAGGCTGGCTTTGTGAGCAAGGAAGTCGCGAGCGCAGAATGTGACAAAGGAGCGGGCACTTGGGCGTGGGCCGAGGGCTTCAGAGCATGCCTTGACAAGTTGGGTTTTGTCAGGTGAATGATGATGAGCGGCGACGGTGAATGCCACGGAGAGGATGAGGAGGATAGAGGGAAGGGCGGCAGTTTTGGCCATGTTGTTAATTAGGCAGATTATATTGATTGGCCCGCAGAGACCAGATAGGAAATATATATGTGGAGAAATATAATGGCCTGGCCTGGCCTGGGGTGATTTTACTCGCAAATTATGCCATGGAATCGTGTTCACCGAGAATGGTGAACACAAGACAAAACGACGTTATTTTTAGGCCAAAAAAAAAATTTGCGCGGATATGGAGTTAACGGCGCGCGTTTGATCAAATTATGAATTTTCTGTTATGAGATTATGAATTTTTTGAAAATTCATAATCTCATAACAGAAAATTCATAATCGCATAACAGAAAATTCATAATCTCACAACTGAAAATTCATAATCTCATAACAGAAAATTCATAATCTTATAACAGAAAATTCATAATCTCATGGTTCCAAAGTGAATGTGTAGGCATGGTTCCAAAGTGAATGTGCAGCCATGGATTCATAATTTATGAATGTCCGTGATTTCGGACGGAAATATGTAGGCATGGTTCCAAAGTGAATGTGCAGGCATGAATTCATAATTTATGAATGTCCGAAATTATGAATGTAATGAAAATTCATAATCTCATAACAGAAAATTCATAATCGCATAACAGAAAATTCATAATCTCATAACTGAAAATTCATAATCTCATAACAGAAATTCATAATCTTATAACAGAAAATTCATAATCTCATGGTTCCAAAGTGAATGTGTAGGCATGGTTCCAAAGTGAATGTGCAGCCATGGATTCATAATTTATGAATGTCCGTGATTTCGGACGGGAATGTGTAGGCATGGTTCCAAAGTGAATGTGCAGGTATGAATTCATAATTTATGAATGTCCGAAATCTTTGTTCACCTCAAATTAAAGTGAAACCGCAAAATGTGAAAATAAAGAAGAAAAGTCACGTAATTAAAAAAAAAAAAAAAAAAAAAAAAAAAGAAAACGGTGTATTAACACCGTTAGAACCGTGTTCACCATGAATAGTGAACACGGTTCCATGGCATAACGTCTGGATTTTACTTGCATGGGATTGTGGAGTTTAAATAGATAGATAAAGAATTACATTTTTGGGTATGAACGTAGGATCTAGGAGAAAGTAATGGATATGAGAGCGTATAGGTAACGATATGATGAAGAATAGTTCTTACTTTGAAATTTTAATTCACTCATGTTTTATTTGGGTGAATTAAATTAGTTGTTTTTCTACCCACGCATCAATTTCAACGGTCAAATGAATACACTATAAAGTACAAAATAATATTCTAGTCTATAATGCAAAAAATTGGTACCAATTTCAAGTTTTGTCATGAGACACAATACCCCATCTAATGAGATACTATATACCTTTTTAGGTTGTATACTTGTGTGAGCATTTGCACACATGCAGAATACTTGGATGCATATAAGATGAAAGAAATAATTGATAGTTTAATTAGTGGAAAGTTTGAAAGGAACGAATCAATTAAGATGCCTAGCTATTAGAGAAAAATTAATTTTTCTAGTCAGACCACGAAATGTCTTGAGCAAGTCCTAACTGTAGGAGGCACTTTAAGTCTGTACCATACTCAGGTTAATCCCCGTTTGCATCGGGCCTGCCCAATTAAGGGGCAAAGTGTTGGCCAAATTACTTTTTCCATACGAGAGGGGATTCAAACTCCCGACCTCTCTTAATGGACGAGAGTGCACAACCTCTAACTTCAACCAAGCTGGTATAGATAAAGCTAAGATGTCTGAAATGAATGAATCAATTAAGGTGTCTAGCTAATTAGAGAAGAATTGATTACCTTGTTGACATTGTGTATGATTGTAGTATATTTGTAAACAAATAATACCCGGAGTATCGGGAAATCGATCCACAGAGAAGTGGTTGTATTAAGCACTAGTTACTAATTTATTCATTAAAGCTAATCCAAACGATAGACTTGGATGATTGCATAAAATAAATAAAATAAAACAAAGCAACGATTTAGAGTTTTGAAAGCAAAGTAGAGAGATTGAGATTCCTGGGATTCAAGTGTTTAATCCCCTAGTGTCTAACCTAATGTAATATTAACTCTGGGTTCATATGAGTGTGAGGATGCAAAGTGGTATAGAGCTACTCTCGCAGTCACTAACACTGCTGAATATCCACTCTCGTGCGATAGTCACCCAATAAAATAAGAACAAGCATCATAAATTCCTAACTACTACCATCTCTCGAATTGACAATAATCAAGAATTAAACTCCCTAAATAAATTGTCATTTTTCAATGTGCAACAATTAGGTGCAATTATATGTGCCCAAAATTTTGACCAACTCTCGTTGTGACACAAAGAAAGCAAACGAAGCAAGTAACTATGGCCACTAATTACAAGCATCAAACAATAAAATCACAATTGCAACACAAGTATTAAATCCAAATAATAATATATTAAAAAATTTGAGAGCTCAGACACATAGGTTCATAAACACTTTTACCCAAGAATCTGTTGGAAATTTATATAGTAATGGAGATTAATGGTTCAGATGGACTACCATGAAAGCTTAAATAATATTTGGAGTTGTAGAGTTATAAATATTATTTTAGTTTGGTAGAAAGTTAATTGGAGAATGAGTTTGTTGGAAGGCTTTGTGTATTTCCCAATATAGGGGAATTGTGTGTTTCATTTGGAAAATGATTATACAACATGTAAGCTTCCAATTTCCCAAACTTACATGCAAAAGTGTGCTAGAAAATTATAATATATATAAATATATTTGCACAGTTATTTGCATGCGGTTCACAACCTTACAAAGGTTCATAATTACATATATATTCATGTTGAACATGATTTATGTAATTAATATTCTCATAGGATAAATATATCATTTAAGATATATTTTATGGAAGATAAGTTTTTAAAACTGCAAAAAACTTCCATGTAACTTCTCCAACAGTCATATTTGCATTTATAAATATTTTGGAGAAACATCTGAAAAATGAAGAATGCAAAAATTATCTTGTTGCATATCTTGATATTTCACAGTTCTACATCTCAACAGGAAATTCTCAAACAAAGCAACTTGAGAATTTCATTCATCTTCTTGTATCCCATAAGATTAAATCTTGAACCTTGTTGCTTTTATAGCGGGAGATTTAAAGCTTATAGGAAAGTGATTACACGCCTGAAGATATCAAATGATCCAGTTTTTGTTCCCTGTTTATTTCTGTATTTTGTTGTATTTCAAATGTATTACAGATTACAAGCATTTTCTTTCTAACAATCTATAAGCTTTAAATTATAAACATGTGATCATTGGTCTTGCCTTGAAAGTTTTGAAGGCAAGATGTCAGGCATGGAAGAATAAGTTCTCATCACGGTAATATTTTCGAAATGAGATTCCGAATTTGGTGATGAGAGGATGACAGAAATCACTTTTGGGTTTGTCATTGTTTATTGTACAAGAAGATTTCCGTGCGGTTTTGCATGGTGTTCATGGCATGCTTATGTACATGTGGTTTGAATACATGCTATGAAGTTCCATTTCCGTTTTCACTCAAAATCATGGGCATATCAAATTATGCCATGATGATTAGTGAGATGTGTAAAATGATTTTATTTAAATAAATCATTTTGTTAGCCATGATTTAATTGGCATGAGAAAAGATGTTCTCTCCACGGTGGGGTGAGTGGTTTGAGCGCATCAAAGGCCGGAAGAGATGGATTATCAAGGCAAATACAAGTTAGAGGATGAGATCAGTACAGTACCGTTTATATATTTGTCTCGGCCTCGGCAGATACGTAAGTCTTATTTTAATTACTGGTTAAGTTCTGGATTATGTCTAGAAGATGTGCATGAGATTCTTTTGAATTTTGCATAGCCTGTTAAATACAAGGATATGTTTATGCATGTGTATAAATATTTTTATATTGTGACTTTGTCTCGGTTGCATGCATAGTATACAAGATACATGTATAATATGTTGGATCTTGAGGTGTTATAAATCTACCAAATTTTTGGATTAATTTGGTGTTATCAATTTGTTGTTTTCTTATGCATGGTTACAATGTTTAATGATTAATTTCAATGTCATGCATGAAATTATTGATTATTTTAGCACACAGATAATTTTATCCTTGTGAAAGTGTAAAATATTATGTTATATATATTTCTGGTTAAGGCAGGAAGCCTTTGAAATGTTTGTTATATTTCTGATAAAGGCAGAAAGCCCAGGAAATAAATATTCGGTTATATTTCTTATAAAGGCATACAGAAACTTTTATGCATGAAGTATGCATAATGAAATTCATAAAAATTTATGAATGTATTTAACACACAGTTTCTCATATTGAGAATGTGTTAAAATTTTGAAAGCCAACAATTTTACTAGTTTATCTAGTATGGCTAGCAATTAGTAGTGAAAAGAAAGCTTAAATTTAAATCATGGATTATGATTTAAGTTGGTATGATTCTTCAGTTTAGAAGAAACATGAAAAGTTAAAAGCTTAATATCAAAATGGTTTATTCTCCAAAGTTGATGATGTCTCAAATGGAGGAGGTTGAATTTTTATTTTAAGGAGTCCTCACTGCTAATAAGTTCAACTTGATGATTGAAATTCTTGGTTATAGAATTTGCAAGAAATAAATATTTATTGACTAGGAACCTATAATGGGGGTTCCGGTATAATCAATTGAATATTTTATTTCACCAGTTCATTAATAGAATATTAAAATTCTATCAATCATCATGTTCAGTTGGCTAAGTGGATGAGATTAAAAGAAATTTTGATATACTTGAATAAAACCATTAATTATGGTTTAGTATATTTAATAGAAATTTCCATCCTGGAAAGATATTCTAATGCCAGTTGAATGTCTAATCATGAAACTTGTTCCTCAATTAGTAGATGGATATTTCTGCTTGGAGGAGGTGTTGTGTTATGGGTTTCTAAAAGTAAAGTTGTCTTTTCAACTACGGCATCTGAATTTCTTACGTTAGCTTTGACATGCAAGAAGTTGATTAGCTAAGGAATTTGATTATTTAGATTCCGGTTTGGCCAAAACCGATGTCACCAGTTTTAGTACATTGTGACAACGCTATTACACTGGCCAAAGCATATAACAATAAGTTATAATGGCAAGTTAAGACACATAGGCATGAGATATAGCTATGTGCGGGAGCTCCTAAGTTATGGTGTTGTAGCACTGGACTTTGTACTGTCCCGGTTTATTTTAACGGATCCGTTTGCAAGATTCCTTGCAAGGGACATAGTTCATCGGAAGGGATATGGAAAGCCTAATTAATTAAATTGCATGTGAAGGAAAGCTCAACTCACGTCTATGTTATTACGTTAGACCTTGAGTTCAATGTAGATGAGTACTTCATTTTGTGATTTGCAAGCATCAAAAGTTTAAATTAAAAATTGTATCCCAAGAAAAAGTGATGCTTGATTTTGCATTGTTGTAGGGATGAGTTTTTACTCTTAACTGATCTTTTGAAAAAATGCAAGATGTAGTGCATGATATAAAAGATTAGCCACTGTGAGCATGAAATGTGGCCACTTCAAACAAGTTTGGGCTTTACTTGATACGTGCTCATTAATGGATACGGACACATGGCCTTAATAGTGTCAAGTTACAGTAAGTTGTAATGACTGTAAAACTTGTGTGTGTTATATCTACGTTTCTTCAAAGAAACTGCGTAATTCAAGGTTCGTCCATCACTGCAATCCGAATTAATGTAACACATATAATACTATGTGAAAGTTCAATCTCTAAGACACTTTCATTTATGCATGAGTTTTGGATTTATCTTGGTAAAGTATTAATTTTTACTATATAAATGGAGGAGGAATGTTGGAAATTTATATAGTAATGGAGATTAATGGTTCAGATGGACTACCATGAAAGCTTAAATAATATTTGGAGTTGTGGAGTTATAAATATTATTTTAGTTTGGTAGAAAGTTAATTGGAGAATGAGTTTGTTGGAAGGCTTTGTGTATTCTCCAACATTGGGAATTATTCCCCAACATTGGGGAATTATTCCCCAATATAGGGGAATTGTGTGTTTCATTTGGAAAATGATTATACAACACGTAAGCTTCCAATTTTCCAAACTTACATGCAAAAGTGTGCTAGAAAATTAGAATATATATAAATATATTTGCACAGTTATTTGCATGCGGTTCACAACCTTACAAAGGTTCATAATTACATATATATTCATGTTGAACATGATTTATGTAATTAATATTCTCCTAGGATAAATATATCATTTAAGATATATTTTATGGAAGATAAGTTTTTAAAACTGCAGAAAACTTCCATGTAACTTCTCCAACAGTCATATTTGCATTTATAAATATTTTGGAGAAACATCTGAAAAATGAAGGATGCAAAAATTATCTTGTTGCATATTTTGATATTTCACAGTTCTACATCTCAACAGGAAATTCTCAAACAAAGCAACTTGAGAATTTCATTCATCTTCTTGTATCCCATAAGATTAAATCTTTAACATTGTTGCTTTTATAGAGGGAGATTTAAAGCTTATAGGAAACTGATTACACGCCTGAAGATATCAAATGATCCAGTTTTTTTTCCCCTATTGTTTTCTGTATTTTGTTGTATTTCAAATGTATTACAGATTACTAGCATATTATCTAACAGAATCTCTAAAAAATTTAGCCAAGCATGGCTAAATTATACATAACAAATATATTTAAAGAATTACAAATCATCAAAAGAGTACAAGAATGAACCAGACGATTCTCTCGAATCTCCCTAATCTTCTTCTTGCTTCCCAAGATAACTTGTGGCTCTTGATTTCTCCCTGACTTATCTCCAAAGATCTCTGAATGAATGTTAGGGTTGAGGAAGGTAGAATTTTATAGTGGGTACAAAACTGGGAAAAAATAGAAATTTCCTATTTAATTACGGAAACTACCGTTTAATTAACAACTTCTATAATCTTTGATATTTGCTTTTTATTTCCTTGAAATCAGCGCCACTTTTTTTGGTACTTTGGAGATGAAAGTCAGACTTTGAAGATAGGATGAATGCCTTTTGACTTAGGAAATTGATGCCGCCTTTTTCTTTTGGGAAATTCTATTTACACCACCTATTTTGCTATTTGCACCATCTATTTAGTAGGTTAAATAGCTTTATAGGTGGTGTAAATGTAAATTTGCTATTTACACCACCAGCATTAAATATGGTCAAAGATTATTATTTATTTTTCATTTTTTTTTTAAATTCAAAATATTAAAATAAAATTGATACTGCTAATTATACGTAAGCAATATGAAATAACTCGAGACCAATTAAAGCAAATAAATGTCTTTATTGACCACGGTAAAGGCCCTAAGTACAATCTACTTGGTTGCTCTGAGTACCGACTGACTGCGGTCGGGATTCTCTAACAACAACCTATCGATCGTCCAAAAGTCCCTCACACTGTAGCTACTGTGGGTATTTATAGCCGCTATGCCGGGGACAGGATTCCAGCCGTTCGGCATGTCCTCCACGTAGCCACCACGTGTCATCCTCCCGGGTGCCCTGCCTGTCGATGTAGAGAGCCGCCACGTGTCCTCCATCAGCTCTCTCGCCAAAGGGCTACCGCTCGGTGGTCGACATCATCGTTCGGGCAACTCCCGGTCGGACCCCGACCGAGTTCTTCACAAGGAGCCCGACCTGCTACCTGCAAAGACAAAGAGAAAAGGACAAAGGCATCTCGGTCGTGGTGAAGCTATGTCGGTCGGGATATTCCCTACCAAGAGCCCCCCAGCCCGGGCCTTTTTGATCGTCCGGGAAAAAACGGGACGGGATGAAGAAGCCCAACCGTCGGCCACTAAACCGACCGGCCAGCTGTCATTCCCCTCCTCGCCACGTGTCGGCCACTGCCGGCCTCGGAATCAGTGCGGGTCGTGTCACGCAAGTGGATTGGTTTCCCGCCTAAATGCTCTCCTATAAATAGGCCCTTGAGGCCTCCATTTGAACTTTCCTCACTCTTTTGCTTCAGTCGGTACCCTCAGAGAGTCCCGAGCAGATCACCTTAACAAGGCAGTCGAGCAAGGAAACCTTCAAGCTTTCAACCGCAAAGTTCATTCACTCGGTAAATTCTCAACCCCTCCCTTTACTTTGCGCTTTCATTTATAAGCAGAAATGATAGGCCAACTAACTGTCCCGGACGCCTCAAGTCCCTTACTAACCCCGACCGACCTTTAGGTAGATCGAAATGACGGATTCTGACAGCCAGAACGCCTCAATCGCGGACTATGACGAGGAGGTCGAGCACCTCAGCGACGAGGAGGTGGACATCATGTCCTACTCTCCCGAGGTCATTCACCGACCGGCGCCAGCCCCCGAGCGGGTTTCCGAACAAAACGACGCGTCAAGCTCCTCCGGGTCATCGAGTTCCAGCTCAAGCGGATCGGGGAGCTCCGGAGAGGAGGAAAAAGAAGGAACCTCGTCAGGCAGACGGGGTTCACCGACCGAAGGTGTTAGGGAAACGCCAACCCGGGTGGTTGGGGACCACCCGGAAGCCGTTGCTCGGGGAAGCGACCGGGAAAACACCCCTGAGCAAGCCGAGGAAAACACGGCCAGGCCGGCCGCACCAGTAGAGTTCGAATTCTTGAACAGCGAGAATGTCGAACAGCAAATGAGCCGGCTGACCAAAGGCGAAGCGGCTAGGATTGCTGAAATGCTCAGGGGTCGGGTGGAATTTGACACGAGCCGAAAGCTAGGGAATGTGATCGATCGGCACCGGGGCAAGTGGATCGGAATGCATTACGACTCCCTGATGGTCCCGATCGCCATTCCTTTCCCGCCCCTCCTGACGGCCTTCTTGGCATACTACCGGGTCGTCCCGGCTCAGATCTGCCCCAACTCGCACCGGATTATCGCCTGCTTTCCCCAGATATGCGCTCGGCACGAGGCTGCTTGCACGATAGAGCTGTTCAACTTCATCTACCAAGTCAAAGTTCTCCCGGGCAGCTATGGAGGCGGGTTCCTAATGCTGCAGTCTCGAGCGGACATGTGCGCCATCAAAGGCCTGCCCGGGAACAACAGAGGATGGAAGAATAGGATCTTTTCCATCAAATATGATCCGTGGATTCTCCCGGTCGACCGCGCTTGGAGCACCCACTTCCGGAAACAAGTGGTGCCGGACGAGACGCAAGCGCTCAAGGAGACGGTCGCTCGGATCTCGAGCGAGCTGCACGAATACACAATCTTCCGAACGGCCGAGAGTCTCGAGGCGGCTAAACTCCCGCCCCCTACATACGAGCTACGGGAGAAATATCTGCCTGTACCTATGGGCGTGACGGTCGCCAAGCCGTCGAGGCGGAAGAAGAAAGGTTTTAACCCGAGCTACTCTTCCCGATTTAACTTTATACCGATCGATCTAACCCCTTTTTTTTTGCAGCCATGGCAGAGTTCGGTGATGAAGAGGCCCCCCTTCCCCCGCCCGCCAAGATCTCCCTTGGCGGCAAGAAGAAAACGAAGGCGAAGCCAGCGGGGGAAAAGGAGATCCCCTTGGCCCGACCGCTAAGCGCCTCGACCGTGACGACGGCCGAGGGCTTCGTCGTGGAGCCATCTGATGTCCTAGTTACCCGGGTGGAAGTCGCCCGAGGTAAGGAGAAGGTGCCCGCCCGGACCGTAACTGAGGTCGGCGGGATGAAGCGCCGCCGAGAGCAGCGCAGCCCGAGTCCTTCGACCGGGCGCAACAAGGACGACCTGTCCGTGCTGGCCCGCATCGGCAACGCTGGGCCAGCCAAAGAAGACCTGAGGAAGATGACCCCGACCCAGGTAGCCGAGAGGATCGGCTACGATCTGGCCGAGGTAAGCCTTCTTTAGTTATTCACCTTTTTGTGCAAGTGTCTTCGACCGGGCTAACCCCGACTGTCATTGTCTTTGCAGATCTCCCGAGCGGCCCAATTATTACAGGGTCGGGCCATGCTGGCCGAGGAAGCCGACCACCATAAGAAGACGGCCGCCCGTCGCCTTCTGGAGGTTAAAGAGCTCCAAGCCGAGCTCGAGAAGGCTCAAAAGGCCTTAAAAAAGAGCGACGAGGACCGGGTCCTGGCGGAGAAGGTTGCCCATTGGGCAATCGAGGAGGCCAAACAGCTGAAGGCTCAGCTCGGTAACCCGAGCGAGTTGGCGCAAGCGGTCTTCAAAGACAGCGACTCGGGCTCAGCCTTCCTCACAGCAGCCCGGGGGACAAAGGTCGGGGAGGATCTGATCCTCTCGTTCGGGCGGTGGGCCTTCAAGGCCGGGCAACGGAAGATGCTCGAGCGGGCTCGTACCCGGATGGAGCAAGCTCTCGAGGGGGAGGACCTTCAGCTGGTTCTCTCGACGCTGCCCCCGGACTTGGCTGATCCCGGTCCTTCTCCCTTCAGCCCCAAAGAGAAAACAGCTGAGCAAGGCGGGTCTTCTGCGGCCGCCGCGAGCGAGAAGGAAGCTGCTGGAGCTCGGGAAGCGAAGAAGTAGGGATAAGCTTCTTCTGTTTTTTTTTTTTTGTAAAGGGACACTGATCGAGAGCCCGGTCCCGAATTTGTACCGGGCGCTTTCGCTTATTAATAAAATTAATTTTTTTGTCCAACTTATCCCGTTCGTCTTCGAGCACACATTGATCACCATCGCTCGACCGCCCGGCCTTCAGGCCCGGTCTTGCAATACTCGACCCTACTAACGCCCGACCTTAGGGCCTTATGGCTTGGTTGCACATCTGATGTTTCGTCGTAAAATTGGCCAATCCGACCGAGTTTACCCGATCTCCCGGCCTTGACGATTTTTTGAAAGTAGATTCGTCATAATATTGACCTACCCGACCAAGTTTACCCGGTCTCCAAGTCTTGACGAATTTTTCGAAAAGAAGTAAGCCCCACGGTCAGGATATACCGAGCGATATGGGCCTATCAATAGCCCCACGGTCAGGATATACCGAGCGATATGGGCCCCAGGCATCCGGGCGTACAGTTGGCACGTCTCACATTCCCGAGCTAACTTTTCACAGTCTAGCTGGAGGGACGGCCAATAGTACCCGATCAGCATGATACGACGGGCCAGGGATCGGCCTCCTTGATGTGAAGAGCAAATTCCTGAATGCAATTCCTTCATGACTAAATCGGCCTCAAATGCGGTCAAGCAACGCATCAGAGGGCCTCCATACGATCGCCTGTAGAGACGACCGTCCATGTAACACCCCAGATTTTTAAGACATTTAAAACTTATAATAAAGGTAGAATCTTATTAAATCCCAAGATATAAATACAAGCGTTCGGGGTGCTATGCCACACCTGGGCTAGAGAACCCAAGTGCACAGGCTAACTATATCCTCAAAGCGTAAATACGTAAACGTGGCACGCAGGCCAAAAGGGAAACTATCTACTTCTAAGTTCTAGCGCACTCCAGTGACTTAATCTTCGGTGCCTGAAAGCCAAATATATCTGTTCAGCGAGAGATGCTGGTAACCCACTCCAACGCGTTGAAATACAATACATATAGAGATATATATAGCTATACGAAAACCATTTTGAGCATGAAGATATATCCTACGAACTCTAGCTTTTAAAATCGGGAATGACTCGACAGATAAGGCCAGACACGAGCAACAGTTATAACAAACATATGCAGTTCACAACAGATAAGGCAGATAAGGCAAAGCATAAACAATAGTCACAACCCAACATAAACAATCCCCAATATAAATCCCATAGTCACATCCCCCAAGATACTCGTAATCACAACTCGTCCCTGTCACAACACATAACACACTTTGTTGGCGCCACAGGACCAATCGCATGCCCATACATGAGGGTCAGCGCATATAGCTCTGACACGGCCCCGCAGCACCCTGCCCCGTATCGCAACACGGAGGGGTCGATCGCAACCGACCGATGAACCGCAGCTCATCATAGTGTTTGATCGCAACCAAACAGTGGACCGCAGCCCAAGAGAATGTCATCTGACCGCAGCCAGGAAAAAGGACGAACCGCAGCTCATATAGAAACGTTTGATCGCAACCAAACGGTGGACCGCAGCCCAAGAATATCAATCTGACCGCAGCCAGCTTCTGAACCGCAGCTCAGGATAACCAATCCGATCGCAACCGAATTGGGGTAACACACACACATAACACATAGCAAGTACATGCAACCCACATTAGACATTAAGAAGGGGGAGAAAACGTATAACAAAACCTATGGTGATCCATCACATACTAAGAATAGTCCTAAGGGGTTCATACTCCTTCCACCTAGGTCAACGGGATACCAATTCAACTAGCATGCAATACAATAGACTCATAAACCTACGAACGGTACCCGAAACATCAAACTAGACATAGGCACGATAAACGGAGTCCGTTGGGACACCACGGGGAAAGGGGAAACATCAAACGGGGAAGCCGGGGTCCCGGGTGGAACAATTTTCCAGCGGGTAGCCGGTGGGTGGGGGCTACCCGCCGGATTCTACTGTTCCGGGCAGCGGGTCGCCGGCGGGCAGCTGCCCGCCCGCCGGCCACCCGCTGCCGGGCGGTGTTTTACGGCCATGGGTAGGTGGCGGGTCCCCTACCCCTCACTGACTCTTTTCATCACTTTTCGCCCCGGGAACCGTTGTGGAACCCGAAACCATGCTTAGACACTTTTCAACGCAATTAACGACAACTCGTAGACAATTAACGGATAAAATACGAGAAATGAACGACACATAACCTATCATGCTTTTCTAAACATAACCAACACCCAAACATGTGATTTCCCCTCCCGATAAATCATACGATACAACCTAGGGTTCTAATCACTTTTACATCAACAGGAATACGATTTGCCTTATAATTACAAGATTCGGTAAGAATAACACATAAGCATCAAGGATAACATCCAACCATCAAGAACATCACATAATCATCAAGAATTCCATATAATTATTAAGATCCCCATATAGTCATCAAGAACACCATAATTATCAAGAATCTCCCAATATCAAGATTATCAAGATCTCTCATGGGATCATCACATCAAACATCAATAATAATCATCATATCTCGCCAATACACAATAATATGGGGGAAACCCTAAGGGGGAATCATAGCTATGAAAATAGGTTTTGTTGAGACATGGGTTACCTCTTAGCCTTAATTAATTCCTTGGCTATGAAGGATCTTTCTTTAAGCTTTCTTGATTTCTTGATTTCTCCTAGGGGAATTCTTGGAACTCTTTGGGTGGTGAGAGATTAATGTGGTGGGGATTCTAGGTGCCTCCTAAGTTCCCTATTTATATATTTAAGACTCCTAGTTAGGGCCTGAATGGTATGGGTTTACTAATTCTATTCCTTATAGGGCTAGGACTTGTTTTAGGGATAAGGGTCCATGGTCCATAGTGGATCATATTAATTAAAGAGAATCCTAATCCTAATCTGAATAGTAAAAGGCCTACTTCCTTTATTCCTAATAGGCTTAAGACTCTTATTCGGGCAAGGGTCCACGATTCATGGTGGACCTCACTAATTAATTAAAGGTAAATCTAACATAATTAAATCATATTTAATTATTATTAACGGGATTAATTAAATAATTAATCCGGGATTGAAGGCCGTAACACGGGGTGTTATACTCTCCCCCCCCCCTTACGAGAAGCTTCGTCCCCGAAGCTTGGAAATCGTTGCAGGGTTAACGAGTCAAGAGTAGAACCGTGGTCCTATAGAGAGGGTATTCCACAGGGAAATTATATACTTGTACGCCTATGCGTGTTGGGTTTTTTTTGGGAACGATTAGGTTTACAGGGCTAAGAGAGTGGGTTTCAAACTTGAGGATACGGTGAATTCAGGAATTAGGATCAAGTTTTCAAGGTTGCAACTTAGGTTGTGAGGTTGCCACCTTGTATGGAATCGTTAAAACATGGGATTACGAATGGGGTCTGAAGGGTAGAAAGGGTTTTGAAATAAGGAGGGGGCCGATTTTCCGAGGAAGGGAAAGGAATTCGGCTAGGATGGGTTAAGGTTTCTCGATCCCAAGTGAATAATCTGGCTAGATGCTTTGATCACGATGCGTCGACGAGCTGATGATCCTCCTTCCTTGGTGTTGGTACTTGCTTGACTTTAAGATCCTTGTTAGACCTTGCTTCCCGGGCTAAGGTTTCATCCTTCTCTTCTATCTTGAGGGAAATTCCCGTGGTGATTCAACACTTACTTCTTTAATGCGCCCAAGGTCTTGACCAAGTTGGGTCAACTAAGCCAATCTCTTAGGGCGCACTTCCCAAATTCTTCCCAAAGTCTCTTGGGAGTCGATGGACTTTGGGTTGAATTTCTCTTCTTATTGAATTTCATCTCCTCTTTAGTGGATGAAATTCTTAGTAAGACTTCATGTCTTACCCGAGGTTCGGCATTGTTGTGCCCTGTTTGTGTTATTTTTAATGATGAAGGTGTCCTTGCGTGCCCTTTTTCTTTTAAAGCGCAGTCGGTTACCAAATCTCGTTGTGGGATGACTCGGCGACTTTACGAGTCACCTCATCTCCTTGTAGGTCCTTAATGACCCTTGAAGTCTTGGCGCGAATGTGTTCTTCACCCTTTTGCTTAGCACCATGGGCTACGTAGTTCTTGATTCCATACAACTTGTAAGGAGTCCTCTGATTTGCTCGAAAGATGTCCATGGTTTGGAGGAGTCCCGGTCCCTCCTTAGCATTTTGACTTTTAAGGTTTTAGTGGGTTCTTAGTACGAGTTCCCAACTCGCCTCCTTGGTTTGCGCAATCCTTTACGCCAAACATCCCTAGTCGGTTGTATCGTAGGATCCGATTTCAATTACTCGTGCAATGTAATTGATTGTGATTTCCCGATGGTGTCTCGTGCGTCAAGGTCTTTTACGTAGGACACTATGTTTGGGTGGTCCATGGTTCCTTACCCAAGACTCACATTCCTCAATCGAGGCACACAAGTGCGCCACAAATCAATAAAATGAGGGGTTAAGAAATCAGCACATTGTACCAGTGGGCGCGAGGTGGGCGGTCGTCCGCCTGCCAAGCTCCTGCCAAGGACCCGCCAAGGTCCCATCAAGGACCCGTTGGGGACCCACGGGAAAGTGACTAGGAATAGTCAATTCCTTCGGAAAAGACCCCAAAAATGCACAGATTCATGTCCTGACAAGTCCCATGCCCTTGTGCACAATTAAAGGGACTTGGATACATAGGATGACCCATCGTACAATGTTCATTGATCCTTAAGCACGAGTTCTAGAGGTAGATATACATACATATATATATCTATGTTTTCTTGGTCTGGGTTTAAAGGGGTTTAAGGAGTGCAAGGGCTAGGTTTCAAAGTCGAGGGGCGGATAGGGTCGATGTCTCAAGGTCGTAATACAGGAAGGAAGGTTGCCACCTTGTACGGGTTCGTCTGTAATGAGGGATCAAGAGCGAGGTTTGGAGTGATTGGACGGATTCTTTAACGAAATGGTACTTGATTGGCATGGGGAGGGAAAGGGGCTAAGGACTCTTGGCTTCGAGTGATTATGCCTGTTTAGGGCTTGGTTGTGGCATGCAGTCGAACTGGTGATCCCTTTTCCTTGGCTTTGTTTGATTCTAAGATTTTCGTTTGATCTTCTCTTCCCGTGTCGAAGTCCCCTTCATCTCTATGGCTTCCAAGGGAATTCTCGTGATGGTTTCCGTGCATGTTCCCCTCGGATGTTCAGGAGTTTGGACCCAGTCGATTAGTGGGTCAAATCCCTAGGTCTTGACTCCTAATCCTTGCCGAGGGTTCTTAAGGGTCAAGGGGGTTTCGGGTTGGTCTTTCTTTTTCTATTGGGTTTCATCCCTTCCTTGGTGGATGAAATTCTTAGCAAGGCTTTATGTCCTCTTTGAGGTTCGGCCTGTTGCACCTATTTGACGATGTTTTCTGTAGCGAGGGCCCCTGACACTTTGAACGTATTTGTTTGCCTGCTCTTGTCAACGCATGGCGTTCTTCGGTGGCGTACGTACCGGCTATGGTTTCTCGTAACGCCTTCACGGTTTTCGTGCAAGGGTGGGATGATACGTATTCGTAACTTCAACCTACTTCGCCGATTCCTATCTAACAACTTATTTTAATATTGGATCAATGAATGTCGGTTCTTCACGCCCCTGGGCAGGGTAAGGGCTTTATGCTGCTCTACGGTTTTTAACAGGGTTTCCAAAAGGAGTGGGGATATGAACTTAGAGTAAGGGCGATGATTCCAATGCTCATATCAATTTAGGGTTTCCGAGGGTTTGGGTTAGGTGCAACAAAGGGTGAGCAAGGTCATGACGGTTGTGAATTTGCTCTTACGGTAATTAAGGATTCGGGGTGGGAGTTTTCAACAAATAGGGGTATCAAGATGCTGGGGTTTCAGGGCGGATGATATTTTAAACTGGGGTGGTGGGGTCGCAAGGTGTCGCGATATACTTACCTTGAACCCAAGGATTTGACTAATGGTGTCGTTCATCCGCTACTTTAATCAGTGTTCTAGTTCTCTTTCCTGTTTGTTGTCGCCGCAACCTGGGTTTGCCGAGATAAAGCAACTTGTCGGAAGGTGCATGCCATTTGTCTGAATCAGGGGTTATCGTGGTTACCCTGGGTTGGTGCGTAATGCAGTCCGTCCCTTTTAGCAGTCCTGACTGTAACGCCTCTTCTTAGTAGTCATCCAAATCTTCCTTTTCTTTGGTCAGGGTCCTTGTCAAGTCTTTTGACGGGAGTTAGGACGAGGCGATTTATCGGGTAAGTGTACGTTACCCAGTTGTGGAAGTAAACTTATCTATTCGCACCCTTACCTGGTGTGGTAAGCGTAGGGGGAGGTTCCTTTAAGTTAGAGAGGGATGAAGTGAGGGGAGGTTATGTGTAGGTTTCACAATCTCACTGCGCGTCCTAAGATCCCTGGATCCTATGTTCCCAAGTACCTAGAGTTCAAGCCTAGTGTCCTAAAGTCCGGTCTTAAGAGTCTTATCCTAGGGTCAAACTTAAGCTCTGATACCAACTGTAACACCCCAGATTTTTAAGACATTTAAAACTTATAATAAAGGTAGAATCTTATTAAATCCCAAGATATAAATACAAGCGTTCGGGGTGCTATGCCACACCTGGGCTAGAGAACCCAAGTGCACAGGCTAACTATATCCTCAAAGCGTAAATACGTAAACGTGGCACGCAGGCCAAAAGGGAAACTATCTACTTCTAAGTTCTAGCGCACTCCAGTGACTTAATCTTCGGTGCCTGAAAACCAAATATATCTGTTCAGCGAGAGATGCTGGTAACCCACTCCAACGCGTTGAAATACAATACATATAGAGATATATATAGCTATACGAAAACCATTTTGAGCATGAAGATATATCCTACGAACTCTAGCTTTTAAAATCGGGAATGACTCGACAGATAAGGCCAGACACGAGCAACAGTTATAACAAACATATGCAGTTCACAACAGATAAGGCAGATAAGGCAAAGCATAAACAATAGTCACAACCCAACATAAACAATCCCCAACATAAATCCCATAGTCACATCCCCCAAGATACTCGTAATCACAACTCGTCCCTGTCACAACACATAACACACTTTGTTGGCGCCACAGGACCAATCGCATGCCCATACATGAGGGTCAGCGCATATAGCTCTGACACGGCCCCGCAGCACCCTGCCCCGTATCGCAACACGGAGGGGTCGATCGCAACCGACCGATGAACCGCAGCTCATCATAGTGTTTGATCGCAACCAAACAGTGGACCGCAGCCCAAGAGAATGTCATCTGACCGCAGCCAGGAAAAAGGACGAACCGCAGCTCATATAGAAACGTTTGATCGCAACCAAACGGTGGACCGCAGCCCAAGAATATCAATCTGACCGCAGCCAGCTTCTGAACCGCAGCTCAGGATAACCAATCCGATCGCAACCGAATTGGGGTAACACACACACATAACACATAGCAAGTACATGCAACCCACATTAGACATTAAGAAGGGGGAGAAAACGTATAACAAAACCTATGGTGATCCATCACATACTAAGAATAGTCCTAAGGGGTTCATACTCCTTCCACCTAGGTCAACGGGATACCAATTCAACTAGCATGCAATACAATAGACTCATAAACCTACGAACGGTACCCGAAACATCAAACTAGACATAGGCACGATAAACGGAGTCCGTTGGGACACCACGGGGAAAGGGGAAACATCAAACGGGGAAGCCGGGGTCCCGGGTGGAACAATTTTACAGCGGGTAGCCGGTGGGTGGGGGCCACCCGCCGAATTCTACTGTTCCGGGCAGCGGGTCGCCGGCGGGCAGCTGCCCGCCCGCCGGCCACCCGCTGCCGGGCGGTGTTTTACGGCCATGGGTAGGTGGCGGGTCCCCTACCCCCCACCTACCCCCCACTGACTCTTTTCATCACTTTTCGCCCCGGGAACCGTTGTGGAACCCGAAACCATGCTTAGACACTTTTCAACGCAATTAACGACAACTCGTAGACAATTAACGGATAAAATACGAGAAATGAACGGCACATAACCTATCATGCTTTTCTAAACATAACCAACACCCAAACATGCGATTTCCCCTCCCGATAAATCATACGATACAACCTAGGGTTCTAATCACTTTTACATCAACAGGAATACGATTTGCCTTATAATTACAAGATTCGGTAAGAATAACACATAAGCATCAAGGATAACATCCAACCATCAAGAACATCACATAATCATCAAGAATTCCATATAATTATCAAGATCCCCATATAGTCATCAAGAACACCATAATTATCAAGAATCTCCCAATATCAAGATTATCAAGATCTCTAATGGGATCATCACATCAAACATCAATAATAATCATCATATCTCGCCAATACACAATAATATGGGGGAAACCCTAAGGGGGAATCATAGCTATGAAAATAGGTTTTGTTGAGACATGGGTTACCTCTTAGCCTTAATTAATTCCTTGGCTATGAAGGATCTTTCTTTAAGCTTTCTTGATTTCTCCTAGGGGAATTCTTGGAACTCTTTGGGTGGTGAGAGATTAATGTGGTGGGGATTCTAGGTGCCTCCTAAGTTCCCTATTTATATATTTAAGACTCCTAGTTAGGGCCTGAATGGTATGGGTTTACTAATTCTATTCCTTATAGGGCTAGGACTTGTTTTAGGGATAAGGGTCCATGGTCCATAGTGGATCATATTAATTAAAGAGAATCCTAATCCTAATCTGAATAGTAAAAGGCCTACTTCCTTTATTCCTAATAGGCTTAAGACTCTTATTCGGGCAAGGGTCCACGATTCATGGTGGACCTCACTAATTAACTAAAGGTAAATCTAACATAATTAAATCATATTTAATTATTATTAACGGGATTAATTAAATAATTAATCCGGGATTGAAGGCCGTAACACGGGGTGTTACAGTCCAAAACTTGGAACCTTGGGGCCCTAAGCTTGGCCTTCCGAGCACGCTGTGGGTTGTCTGGGAGGCGACCATGCTCGAGGTACTCCTTCAGATCGGTGATCCAATTGTCTTCCACCGGTTGGATTGGATTGACCGGTAGACGATGAATGCTGTGTCTCGGGATCACCAAAATCAGAGCTATTTTCGTCATGTGTTCCGGGGCGTCTTGAGCTAATTTGGATAAGATATCTGCATCGGCGTTATCCAATCGGGGTATGTGCCGGACGGTATATCCCCGGAACTGAGCGAGCTTCTCCATGGCAAGGTCTCGGTATAACTGCAAACGCTCGCCATTGACTTCATAATCTCCGAGAACTTGCCCGACCACGAGCGCGGAATCTGTCTGAGCTCGGATGTACTCAGCCCCCAAGTCCCGAGCGCACTGTAAGCCATTAACAAATGCTTCGTACTCGGCTTCGTTATTGGTCGGGTGGAACTGGTACATTAGAGCAAAATAGACCTTGAATCCTTCCGGGCTTGTGACCACCACTCCTCCTCCTGCCTGCTCCCTTCTTGCTACTTGATCCATCAGTAGCCAACGACCACCACTCGGCCTCGGGATCCGCAACCTCGGGAGGTCGGGTATCCCGGGCGGTGCACTCGACCAAGAAATCAGCGAGAGCTTGACCTTTAATAGCCGGTCTCGGTCGGTATTCGATCGCGTACTGGGTCAACATTAACGCCCACTTGACTATGCGACCCGATGATGAAGCAGTTCGGAGGACTGGCCCGATCGGCTGATCGGTCAACACGCGAATTGCTCGACCTTGGAAGTAGGGAGCTAACTTCTTCGCGGCAATGTATAAGGCGTAGACGACCTTCTCTAGCCGGGAGTACCGGAGCTCGGGACCATGTAGCGCGTGGCTTACATAGTACACCGGTCGCTGGACCCCTTCCGGATCGGTTCGGCACAACACTGCGCTTACTGCGCGATCGGACACGGCGAGGTACACGTCTAGCTCTTCTCCGAGCTCAGGCTTCGAGAGCACGATCGGTGACATGAGATATTCCTTCAGCTCATCAAAAGCCACTCGGCACTCTTCGTCCCAGACGAATCCATTGACCTTCCGCAATACCTTGAAGAAAGGTAAAGCGCGCTCGGCTAGCTTGGAGAGGAACCGGCTGAGGGCTGCCAACCGACCGGTCAATTGCTGGACTTCCCGAACGGTGGAAGGTGGTTGCATGTCCAGAATCGCTTTTACTTTGGTCGGGTTAGGCTCGATTCCCCTCTTGGTCATCATATAACCGAGGAACTTGCCGGTCTGAACCGCGAATGTGCACTTAGTCGGGTTCAGCCGCAACTGGTACTTCCTCATGATCTGGAAGCACTCCCGGAGGTCCCGAGTGTGGTCGGACCGGTCCCGACTCTTGACCAGCATGTCATCGATGTAAGCTTCCATCGTTCGGCCCAGCAGATCGGCAAAGAGCATATTGACCATCCTCTGGTAGGTCGCTCCTGCGTTCCGGAGACCGAACGGCATCACTCGGTAACAATACAGCCCGTCCGGGGTCACGAAGGCTGTCTTGCTCTCATCCTCATGGTGCATCATGATCTGATGGTACCCCTTGAAGGCATCCATGAAGCTCATTAGCTCGGCCCCGGCCGTCTCATCGACCATCTGGTGAATGCTCGGTAGAGGATACGGGTCGAGCGGACAGGCCTTGTTGAGGTCCGTAAAATCGATGCACATCCTCCATGCCGGGGGCTTAGGAACAAGAACGATATTTGCCACCCACTCGGGATAAACCACCGGACGGATGTGCTCGATCGCCGCCATCTTTTTGACTTCTTCTCTGACAAATTCGCGGCGATCGGAGGAAAGGTGTCGTGTCTTCTGCACGACCGGCTTGGCTGAGGGATCGACGGCCAATTTGTGACAGATGACCGATCGATCGATCCCGGGCATGTCTTCAGGCCCCCACGCAAAGATATCAGCATATTCCCGGAGTACGGCCAAAACTTCCGCTCGAAGCTCGGGGGTGAGGGCTCGGCCGATCTTGATCTTCCTATCCGGGCGGTCCTCGGATAAGGGAACTTCTTCTATTTCTTCGGAAGGCTCAGGCTGCTCCTTCCGTTCCTTAGCCTCCTCTTTGGCTATGGTGTTCACCCGGGAAGATGGACCGGAGTCACGTCTGTTGACCGCTCGGGTGTAACACTTCTGGGCGGATTGGACATCGCCGCGGACCACGCCGACCCCATTAGGGGTGGGGAATTTCATGCATAGGTGGGGCATAGAAATTATCCCACCGATCTTCATGATGGCGGGTCGGCCCAAAATGATGTTGTGGACGCAATGGAGATTGACCACAACAAATTCCAGCTCCGTTTTGATCGACTTTGGAGGGGTGCCGATCTCAACCGGGAGCGTTATTTTTCCCTCGGGGTAAATGAGAGCCCCGGTAAATCCTGACAGTGGTACACCGACCAGAGTCAGCTCCTTCCTGTCGAGGCCAAGCTTCTCAAACACGTCCAAGTATAGGACGTTCACACTGCTGCCCGTATCCACCATAACCCTTTGAACGTCCGTCCCCTTAACGTCAATCATGACCACGAGCGCCTCCATGCCGTGGTCGCTGCTGGTAGGTTGGTCCTCGAGGGTGAAGGTTATGGGTTCCATCTTCTGCCTCTTCCCGGTCTCCCGGGAATCCACTATTGCGACCGGGCAATTAGTCCGCGGTCGGGAAGCATCTTCCAGTCCACCAAAAATGACGTGGATGGTAGGCTTTCCGGACGGGCGGCTACCAAACGGAGGGTCGGGGTCCCGTCGGTCATCATGACGATCATCCCTTCGATCATCCCTTCTGTCCTGCCCAGATCGATCAGAGCGGTGATGGGAACGTCTATGATCCCTCCGCTCGGTGTTCCTCTTGTTGTCCTCTCTCTTCCCCACACACTTGTCCAATTTTCCCCTGTTAAGCAGATCTTCCAACAATTGGCGTAAGTGGGTACACTCCTCGGTGTCATGCCCGGCACATCGATGGTAAGCACAGTGCTTACTCTTGTCAGGGCCGTCTCGATCGGGATGGGGGAGTTTGATGAGGTTGCAGGACTGGGCGCATTGCATGGCCTCCGCTGCGGATCGGTTCAAGGCCGTAAACTCGCCAGGCCTGGTGCGGGATCGGGGATTGTCGTCTCCCGACCGATGTTCCGCCCGGCCGGCCGGTTTACGGGACGAAGAGCCGACCTCCTGCAAGCGCTTGACGGCGTTCGCCTCGCCGGCGTTGGCATAGTCCGTGACCCTCCGAAGGGCCTCCTCGTAACTGGTCGGGGGGTGTAAGATGAAGTCTTGATATAAATGTCCCGCCCGGAGAGATATGTGAAGCATATGGGTGGCGGTCGCATCGTCCATAGGCTCGACCTCCCCGACCGCTGCTTTCCATTTGATGAGGAAATCGGTCAAGCTTTCCCCTTCTAATTGCTTGGCCTTCTCGAGATACATGTAGGACTTCCTCACCACTTTGGAAGTGATGAACTTCCTCACAAATTTGATCGCCAGGGTCTCAAATTTATCGATCGACCCCGGTTGCAGGGTACGGAACCACTCTGCCGCCCGACCGGTGAGGGTCGAGTAGAAGGCCCTGCACATCACGGCGTCCGAAACGCCCTTCAGCATCATGTTGCTGAAAAAATCATTCACGTGGGCCTCAGGGTCCGCCCGGCCGTCGTAACTCTTCTCTCCAGAGACCTTTAAATCGAGCGGGTAAGGCTGGGCCATTACCGCTGCTGTAAAAGGCATCTGGTGCAGGGTCGATTGGTTGACCGAGGGTGTTGCAGGGTACGCATTCTTGAGCTGTGCAACTTCCGCCTGGAGGTTATATAGTAATCCTCGGGTTTCGTTGAGCTCGGCGGCTTGAGCGGCTTGGGCTGTATCCCGAGCGCGTCGCCGTTGGTGGGATCTCGACCCGCTATACCCAGATGAAGCCTCCTGACTAGCCTCCTGCATCCGTACGTCTTCTTGCCCGCGGTTCGGGTCTTGGGGTCCCAAACGCTGGCGCATCTCCGGTCGAAGACGATCAAAAGCTACCGCTCGGGCAACTTCTTCAGGGTCCTCCGCTTGGACGGCCTGAGCTGGTGCCTCCATCGCATCAGCACCCCCCGACCCCAACCGCGAATGAGCCGAGCGTCGAGCCCGGGATGCGGACTGACGCTGCGGCTCTACCTGTGCGGTCGGTTGTACTGGAGGGGCGGCGGCTGGAGCTGCATAAGCAGGCGTATATGGTGGATAACCAACCGGGGGAGTGTAGCACATCGGTTGGCCTGGCCAATACCCATACGGCGGAGGTGGGACTGGGTACGGATACTGGGCGGGATACATCATCGGCTGCTGCTGGTATGGCAGACCGGGTGTTGGGTATCCCGGTTGTATGTAATTCACCGGCTGTTGGGCGGCCGGGTATGCATTTGATGGATGCGGTGGTGAGAGGTTGAGGTTGAGGTCCATCGTCTGACCCTGTTGTTGGGTAGCATAGTGGTCGGAGGAGCTCGCCGCATCCGCCTGGTCGTCGGCAAAGTTGTTGTGTGCCCACGGATACATCGTTGCAAAGAGGCCGAGTGCCGGTCAAGACGTAGCTTTGTTGCACTGGTCCCCACAGACGGCGCCAAAATGATACTGCTAATTATACGTAAGCAATATGAAATAACTCGAGACCAATTAAAGCAAATAAATGTCTTTATTGACCACGGTAAAGGCCCTAAGTACAATCTACTTAGTTGCTCTGAGTACCGACTGACTGCGGTCGGGATTCTCTAACAACAACCTATCGATCGTCCAAAAGTCCCTCACACTGTAGCTACTGTGGGTATTTATAGCCGCTATGCCGGGGACAGGATTCCAGCCGTTCGGCATGTCCTCCACGTAGCCACCACGTGTCATCCTCCCGGGTGCCCTGCCTGTCGATGTAGAGAGCCGCCACGTGTCCTCCATCAGCTCTCTCGCCAAAGGGCTACCGCTCGGTGGTCGACATCATCGTTCGGGCAACTCCCGGTCGGACCCCGACCGAGTTCTTCACAAGGAGCCCGACCTGCTACCTGCAAAGACAAAGAGAAAAGGACAAAGGCATCTCGGTCGTGGTGAAGCTATGTCGGTTCCCTACCAAAAATAAAATAAAATAAAATAAAAAAAACCTCCCGTCACCTTCTCCAGTGAGAAGGCAACCTAGTGGATTGTTTAAAAAAAATGAAGGAAACCATGGTCTTCCCCCGTGAGAAGGCGATGGACATGCCTTCTCACTGAAGAAGGCAACCCAGGGGTCGCCTTCTCACCGGAGAAGGCGACCTATGTAACCTTCTCCGGTGAGAAGGCGGGATTTCTTTTTTTTATATTTTTTAAAAAAAAATTTTTGAATTAATTAATTATTATTTAAACTTAATAAATGTGATTTAATTAAGGTGGTGCAAATAGCATTTGACCACTCATTAGGCTATTTGCACCACCTATGTATTTAGTATAAGTTTTTAACTTTTTATATTTTCAATGTACTTTTTACCCCATTTTTGTCAAAGGGGGTGCAAATAGCAACACCCTTTCCTTTTCGTGCTGCACCTTTTATTTCAATTTCGCACAGCGCGATTTCGACGCGTCGAGAAATGCTAATCGCGGAACTTAATGCTTCTGGAATTTTTGGCGCGTCAAACTTGTTGTGTATATGCCATTTGATCCACTTTGACCCCAAATTTATCATAGGACTTCCCTTGCTCATAATTTTGACCTACAATAGTTCGAAAACACTAACAAACACCGTAAAACATTCAAAACAAGTGTGAACCATAACTAAATAATAAAATAAAGGATTATGCAATTAAATTACCAAAATTATGAACTTAAGCCTAAGAAATATAATTAAATCAATACTATAAATATGCACAATTAGGCTCACATCAGTGTAATTTAGTGGTGGATGGAAAGTAGGGTGGAGAATGAAAATTCTCTCGGATGTCGATCTCTCGAGGATGGACACTTGGAATTGAATATTATATTATCAAGCACGAATTTGGTGCGTGCATGAAATATGGGATTGGCGCACATATATGTAGCCCCAAGATTATCACAACATAACTTTGGAACAGAAATATTTGGGACATGAAGTTCACGTAAAAGAGACATAATCCATGTTGCCTCATCACAAACATCTGCTAGAGCTTTATATTCGGCCTCTGTAGAAGATCTAGCAACGGTTCTTTGTTTCTTGCAGACCCATGACACAAGGTTAGAACCAAGAAATACAGCAAAGCCACTTGTTGATTTTCTATCTTCTGGACAACCAACCCAGTCGAAATCAGAAAAGGCATGAATTTCTCTTGAAGTTGACTGCCTGACTCGTAAACCAAAATTAACGGTTCCTTTAACATATCTCAAGACTCTTTTTAGATGCTCCCAGTGAGTAATGGTAGGAGCATGCATGCGTTGACATAACTGATTGACAACAAAGGAAAGATCAGGACGAGTGATAGTTAAATACTAGATGTAGAGCACATGCTAAACTCCTGTACTGTGTGGCATCATCATATAAATCTGTGTTGGTATTCACGATTTTGGAGGAAGAAATAGGAGTAGACAATGGTTTACATTCTGCCACTCCAGCACGTTTTAGAACGTCATGCATGTATCTCTGTTGCGAAAGCCAAATTTCATCTCTGCATTTAATTGCCTCAATTCCAAGAAAAAATCCTGGTTCACCAAGATCTCTAATTTTAAACACAGCAGGGAGTTTTGCAATTAGCTGAGTGATTAGGTCTTGATTATTTCCCATCATAAGTATATCATCCACATAAACCAACATATATACACAATCAGATCCCTATGAGCGATAAAACAGAGACAGATCCGTTTTCGATGCCTGAAAATCAATAGATAGTAGAAAAGTGTGTAAACGATTAAACCAAGCCATATGGGCTTATTTTAGGCCATAAAGGGATCTTTTCAGTAAGCAGACATGATTTGGATGATGAGCATCAATATAACCTGGTAGTCGCTTCATGTACACAATCTCAAATAGATTTTCACTTAAGAAGGCATTATGAACATCAAGTTGTTTAATAAACCATCCAGATGATAGAGCCAGAGAAGGGAGTAACCTAATTGTGGTTGGTATAACCACTGGACTAAAAGTATCAAAGAAATCTTGACCAGGCACCTGATTAAATCCCTTTGCTACAAGTCTTGCCTTATGCTTCTCAATGGAGACATCTGCCTTTCGTTTTGTATGAAAGACCCATTTACACCTAATAATATTCAAACCTGGCTGAGACGGCACAAGTTGCCATGTCTGATTTTGTAAAAGAGCATTAAATTCTTGGTCCATAGCCTCACGCCATTCTTGAAACTTAATTGCCTGTGTATAAGAAGTAGGATCTGAAGAACACACCTGAACCGTTAAAGCCGTTGGAGGAGCCTGAGAGCGACTGCGAGTGTTCATCTCGTGACTTTGAACTGTGGATTTAACGGATTTACCTCGAGGACGACCACGAGACCGCTTGGCAGGTTGATCCGTTGGCTCAGGCGGTTCGTGCTCGGGCACAGCTGGCGGGTTAGCATCGTGTGAGGCGGTGAGGGCGGTGTGTCGTTGCTGCTGTGCGGATCTGAAGGTGCCGCGGGTGGAATTGGGACATTCCCGCGGGGGGGATCAGCTGGTGCCGTGTGGTGAAGAACAGATTCAGCCTAAGGAATATTTTGCACAGGTTGAGAAGACTACATAGTAGTGTTAGTAGCAAAAGGATAAATTGTCTCATCAAACCTTACATGCCTGCACACATAAATCTTGTTAGTCTGTAAGTCCATGCACCTATACCCCCTAAACGACTCAGGATAACCTAAGAAGACACATGGAGAAGACCGGTATGAGAGTTTGTGACGATTATATGGCCTGAGATATGGATAACATAGACACCCAAAGACATAAAGAAAAGAATATGAGGGATTGGAAGCATGCACTTTAAAATGAGGACTCAGATTACTTAATACAACAGATGGAATTTTATTGATTAAATAAACTGCAGTTTCAAAGGATGCCTAGAATTTATAAGGAATAGATGCACGGGATAGAAGAGCCAGACCTGTTTCAACTATGTGTTTATGTTTTCTTTCGACACGACCGTTTTGCTCATGGGTGTAGGCACAAGATTGTCTATGAATGATACCTAATTGAGTAAAGGAATAATGTGATTTCTTGTATTCAGCTCCTAGATCAGATTGAATGGCTTTAATCTTTCTATTAAAAAGTCGTTTAACCGTTGTACGAAATTTATCAAAGATGACATACAGATCATATTTTAATTTTATGGAAAAATACCAAGTATAGCAAGTATAATCATTGATAAGCTTAATTTCTAGGAATTATTGAGAGTAATTTTAATTAGTGAGTTGCATAAATAAATTAAGTTTTAGGGTCGATTTTATAATAAATATTATATTTATTTATATGTTACTAGTTTAGATGTGTTTTAATAAATATTAGGCTAATGTTATATTTTTATTAATATAAATAGAAGTTTTATTTTAATTAAGATTTATTTGTAGTCGTATGCATTCAATTCTAAATAAGTGTTTTAATATTAAGTTTTAGTAAGGGTGTCATTAGGTTTTAATTATTTTACTTAATTTAATTTTGTTTCTTTATTTTAGTTTTCCCTAGAATTGCGAAGCAGTAAGGAAAAGAAAGAGAAAAGGGAGACTAAAGTTTAGGGCTTTTATTTTATTTTTGGATTGGAGTCGGCAGATTAAGTACGAAACGGAAAAGAAAAATAAGGGAGAAAGGAGAGAGTACGAAGCGAGGGTGCAGCGGCGACTTCGGCTAGAAGATTCTATCGCAAGGAATTTTCGAGCTTCAAACCTTCAATCACAACTATCATCTCTTAGGCTTGAATTATTCTTCTTCTCTATTTTATTTCTTGTTTAATTTTTCAAAATGCTATTTCTTGAACATTGTTTACGTTTAATTATGATATTTGGCTAGAACTTTAATTAGGGATTTGGATTAGCCTTGATTAGATTAATTGACTATTTTTCATGTGTTGATTCTTCCAATTTCAATTTAATTATTGAACTTGATTATATTTATTTTATGTATTTTAATTGTGGATTGTGTGACTGGCCATTGCATAATTCTAATATTAGGGTTCACAAGAAGAACTGACAGGTGAATTATGAACCTAGAACTCGTAAGATAAACACAATTGACCTAAACTAGATATAGCTTTAGGTATTTGTGGTGATATTTGATTGTTGCTTAATGGGTTTAATTAATGTTGGTGAGATATCGACGAATGATCACAGTTAATTGGATACAACCTAGTAGCTCGACGGAGTATTAGGATATATTTGAAGCAATCATCACTATAGTCATAAGAATCAATACTTAGGAGTTAGTTAATTATCTAATAGGTGAGCCCAAATCCCTAGTCTTCTCTCCATTGGAATTTTCTTTGCTTTAATTTCATAAATATTCTTTTTAATTATATTAATTCTAATTATTTGTGTTTTTCCTAATCAACAAATTGATTATTTAAGATAACAGTTAATAGTGTTTTTCGTGGGATCGACCCTGGAATACTCCAAGAATTTATACTCTGATTGACTCTGTGCGCTTGCAGATTATAGCAATCAAGTTTTTGGCGCCGTTGCCGGGGAACACTTTTATTAAACTGTTTTCTTTTAAGTTTTTCGTTTCAAATTTATTTTAGGTTGTTAGGTTCGTTATTATTTTATTCTTATTTTTATTAAGTTTTTGTTTTTTTTCTATTTTTATTTTATTATGTTTATGAACTCAAGGCGTTCACTAAGGCATAAAAACGCGGAATTATTTCCTATTGATCTTGAAATTGAGCGTACTTGCAGAAAAAAACAGGGTACGAAGGCGGCTTGAAATGGCTGAAAATAATAGGGTGGGTCAACTGGATGACCCCGTACCACCAATAGTTCCACCTCCTCAAAATCAAGCAGCTCAACCACGTCTTCGAGACATCCAAAGAGCGGTAATAGCTGTTAACCCTTCTTGCATTCAATTATCTGATGCAACTAGGAATTATGAACTGAAGACTTTCCATCTGAATATGCTCCCTACCTTTAACGGTTTGGGAAGTGAAGATGCTTTGGGTTTCATGCAAGAGCTCTATAGTACGGTACAAACTTTACCTTTAAATAATTTATCTGAAGAAGAGTTTAGAATGAAATGTTTTCCATATTGCATGAGGGGTGATGCTAGGCAGTGGTTGTTAAATTTACCAGAGGGTTCTTTAAGAGTTTGGGATGATGTTTACAATGCTTTCATGTTTAAATATTATTCATCTCAAAAGACAATGGACTATAGGAGTAGGATATGCACTTTCACTCAAAGAGAGGGTGAATTATTTCATGAAGCATGGGATCGTTTTAAATTGCTTTTGACACAATGTCCACACCATCAATTCCCATTGTTATTGTTGACACAATTCTTTTATGATGGTTTAACTCCTAATTGTCAGTCTCTTGTAGATACTGCTGCAGGTGGATACACAGGTGATAAAAATAGTGATGAATTAGAAGCTATCTATGAGAGCTTAGCTACTAATTCTCGACAAAAGGCAGTGAGAGGTCGAAGAGCTGATGTGCATGAAATTAGCACACAATCTGAGTTAACAACACAAGTGGCTAAATTGACTAAACAGATGAACTTGTTGATGACTCGTGATAGTTCGAATAGAGAATTTTGTTCTTATTGCAATACATATGGTCATAATCCTTCTATTTGTATGAATGCAGAGTCATCGCAACCATATTATGAAGAAGCCAATTACATGGGATCCAGTATGGGTAGGCAACAACCAAGGAGTGATGCATTTTCCCATACCTATAATCCAGGTTGGCGAAACCATCCTAACTTCTCATAGAGAGATCCAGGTAATGCAAGACCAATGGGACCACCTGGATTTCAACAACAAGGGCCATCAAGATTTCAGCATCAGCAATACAGACCTTTCCAACAGCCACCTGCACCATAACAGTCTCAACTCCCTGCTCAGGAGAAGAAACCTCAATTGGAAGAGATGTTCATGCAATACATGGCTAGTCAGGACAATATGATGAAGAAAATGGATGCAAAGATTGATAAGGTTGCTCAATCCAACCAAGCATCCATTCATAATTTAGAGGTGCAAGTAGGTCAGTTGGCTAAATTGGTTGCAGAAAAAGATCGAGGTAAGTTTCCTAGTACCACTGAAATAAACCTTAGGGAAGGAGCTATGGCTGTCACCTTGAGAAGTGGTAAGTTATTGAATGAAATTATGAAAGAAAATGAACCCACGAGGGTTGAAAAAGAGAGTGATAAAGAAGAAGAGGAGTAAGTGCCTAAAGAGAATTCTAGTGATCAAAACCTCACTTCCTCTACAGTAAAACCTTATGTACCCCCCATTCCATATCCACAAAGGTTACAAAAGAGGAACCAGGACAATAACTTTCAAAGATTTTTAGAGATTTTTAAAAAATTGCGAATTAATATTCCTTTTGCAGAAGCACTTGCTAATATGCCGTCTTATGCCAAGTACATTAAGGAAATTGTGTCTAATAAAAAGAAACTGGAAGAGTTTGCTACTGTGCATCTAAATGAAGAGTGTAGTGCTATTTTGCAAAGCAAATTACCTCCTAAGTTAATGGATCCAGGAAGTTTTTCTATTCCTTGCACTATTGGTAATACTGTCATTGATAAATGCTTATGTGATCTAGGTGCCAGTATTAACCTTATGCCTTTAACTCTTTTTAAGAAGTTGGAAATAGCTGAAATGAAGCCAACAACAATCTCTCTTCAACTTGCTGATAGATCAATCAAATACCTGCTTGGAGTAGTGGAGGATATCTTGGTAAAAGTTGGTAAATTTTATTTTTCTACTGATTTTCTGATTCTTGATATGGGTAGTGACGCAGATACATCTCTTATACTTGGTAGGCCATTTTTGTTGACAGGAGGAGTATTAATTGATATGCCTTTAGGGAAATTGATTTTTAGAGTAGGTACAGAAAAAGAGGAATTCTCTATCTCTAAAGATGTAAAATTACCAACCTTTGATGAATCATGTCTTTTTGTTGATGTTATTGAGAAACCTTTAGAAGAAGTATTTGTTAAACATTCACCTAGTGAAACACCACATCAACTTGAACTTAAACCACCTCCATTGCGGTTCAAATACGAATTTTTGAGTAACAATGATACATTTCTTATGTTTTCTTATGCTCATTTACTTCATGCAAAAGAAGAGAGATTTTGGAGAACATTGACTAAAGCTTGGCATGACAAAAATAATTTTTGGAGAGAATTCAATGTAGGGCAAGAAGTTTTGTTGTCTAATTCTTGTCTTAAGCTTTTTCTAGGGAAATTGAAGTGTAGATGGTTTGATCCTTTCATGGTCACTAAAGTTCGTTCCTATGAGGCCATAGAGATTGAAGGAAATAAAAAGAGACCATTCATTGTTGCTTCACCAAAAGGCAGCCCCGGAAGAAACTGGCAACTAACAGGGAAGTTTCCTGTTTATTTCATTTTCTCATACTTGCTTTTATATTTAACATTGAGGACAATGTTGAGTTTGAGTGTGGGGAAGGAAAAGTAAGATTATGGGATGTTTTCTGCAAGTTTTATGTAAAATAGGCAATATAAAAAAATTCTGCATTTTTCCTGCAATTTTCTGCAACATTTTCTGCATTTTCTCTATTTTTCTACATTTTGCTACAGTAAAATTCTGCATTTTTCTTTCTACATTTTCTGCACTAATTTTCTGCATTTTATGGGATTTTTAGCGTCATTTCTTTCATTTTTATGCAATTTTTCAGCAAAATAAAGTTTAAAAAAAATGTCTTCTAATGACTATGTTGATTGGGAGATAAGTTCTAGAGTTTTGGGAGCGCATAATATCAATGAATGTGTTTGGCTATATGTATGCTTACATAGAGTTAGTAGTCAAATTCTGTCACACCGTGAGCTTTTGAGCCTAGAGGTTGCCCACTGCAACTTATTTTCTTTTTGAGTGTTTATTTGCCCTCTTTGATTGTGTTACTTCTAGAACTTGCTTCATACCATTTCAGAACTACATGTTATGTGATGACACGAGAATGATTTAGGCATTAGGATTTAGCCTTATGGCCTTAAAAATGACCACATCCTTATACATGTTATATTTCCCCTAGTGAACCATTTTTGAGCTTTAAAATAAATATAAGACATGTTTCTTCATTAGCCAATCCCAAAAAACCTTAACCCATAAAAGAAGCCTCTTATTAACCCGTCCTTGGGTCAGTGGTTGTCACTATTTCATTTATCTGTGCAAGATGACAAAAAGTGATGAAGTATGGGTGAGATTGGAGTTGAAAGTGATTGTAGAGCGAGTTTGCTTGGGGTGAGGAACTGTTTGTGATCAAAAGGATGAGAAAATGAAAAAATTAGAACAAAATGATATGTTCTAATTTTTTGGGTTGAAAAATCTTGTTAGCCAAACTTTTGTGCTCATTTTATTCTTAAAATGATTTATGAGCAATGAAGGCATGATAGAAATTTGATAAATATGGGAATAGTACTATTGAGGGTGATTTGGAAATGAGGAGCTATCTATTCGGTTTTACCAGAAAACAAAAAGGAAAAAAAGAAGGAAATGAAAAAAAAAAAGATGAAAAAGAGATGGAGGTTTTGAAAGTTGTTTATCGGTGAAAAGGATGAGGGGGAATGAAGCAATGATAGCTTGTTTTAATAGAGTTCGTTGTATTGGTAGAATAGAAGTTCTTGCTCTTGATATGGTGAAATTATGGCTCTACTGTTTCCTTGGACTTTATTTGTATTTCCTTATATCCTTTCTTTCTTAAACCACAAACCCTTGGCCTCATTACAACCCAGAAATAAAGACCTTTTGACTCGTGTTCTTCATATAATTTTGGTGGTGGAGTTTTGGTGGACAAGCAAGCCTATGGCAAGTGCACTCTCAATAGAGGATGGTGTGCACCTTTCTTACACATATATATTTGAGAGATTGAGTGAACAACTGTGAGGACTACTATTCTCTATTTTCTTGTGTGCATATGACTTTGAACTCTCATAAGTATTATGTGTTCACAATTCCCTTGAATTGAATGCCTAGTTGACATAGTTATGTTTGGTAGTTTGATTTCATTTAATAAGTTTGCTTGAGGACAAGCAAAACCTTGAGTGTGGGGAAGTTTGATAAGCTTAATTTCTAGGAATTATTGAGAGTAATTTTAATTAGTGATGAGTTGCATAGATAAATTAAGTTTTAGGGTCGATTTTATAATAAATATTATATTTATTTATATGTTACTAGTTTAGATGTGTTTTAATAAATATTAGACTAATGTTATATTTTTATTAATATAAATAGAAGTTTTATTTTAATTAAGATTTATTTGTAGTCGTATGCATTCAATTCTAAATAAGTGTTTTAATATTAAGTTTTAGTAAGGGTGTCATTAGGTTTTAATTATTTTACTTAATTTAATTTTGTTTCTTTATTTTAGTTTTCCCTAGAATTGCGAAGCAGTAAGGAAAAGAAAGAGAAAAAGGAGACTAAAGTTTAGGGCTTTTATTCTATTTTTGGATTGGAGTCGGCAGATTAAGTACGAAACGGAAAAGAAAAATAAGGGAGAAAGGAGAGAGTACGAAGCGAGGGTGCAGCGGCGACTTCGGCGAGAAGATTCTATCGTAAGGAATTTTCGAGCTTCAATCACAGCTATCATCTCTTAGGCTTGAATTATTCTTCTTCTCTATTTTATTTCTTGTTTAATTTTTCAAAATGCTATTTCTTGAACATTGTATACGTTTAATTATGATATTTGGCTAGAACTTTAATTAGGGATTTGGATTAGCCTTGATTATATTAATTGACTATTTTTCATGTGTTGATTCTTCCAATTTCAGTTTAATTATTGAACTTGATTATATTTATTTTATGTATTTTAATTGTGGATTGTGTGACTGGCCATTGCATAATTCTAATATTAGGGTTCACAAGAAGAACTGACAGGTGAATTATGAACCTAGAACTCGTAAGATAAACACAATTGACCTAAACTAGATATAGCTTTAGGTATTTGTGGTGATATTTGATTGTTGCTTAATGGGTTTAATTAATGTTGGTGAGATATCGACGGATGATCACAGTTAATTGGATACAACCTAGTAGCTCGACGGAGTATTAGGATATATTTGAAGCAATCATCACTATAGTCATAAGAATCAATACTTATGAGTTAGTTAATTATCTAATAGGTGAACCCAAATCCCTAGTCTTCTCTCAATTGGAATTTTCTTTGCTTTAATTTCATAAATATTCTTTTTAATTATATTAATTTTAATTATTTGTGTTTTTCCTAATCAACAAATTGATTATATAAGATAACAGTTAATAGTGTTTTTCGTGGGATCGACCCTGGAATACTCCAGGAATTTATACTCTGATTGACTCTTTGCGCTTGCAGATTATAGCAATCAATCATCCACGAAAATAATGAAATAACGATAGCCATCAATTGATAAAAGATGAGCTGGACCCCAAATATCTGTGTATATTAAATCAAGAACACTGGAACTGGAAGATGCAACACGTGCCAATCAGAATCGAGAGGATTTTCCCAATTGACACTTATTACATAGACTAAAATTACATCGAATAGAATTACTAGACCCACTAACCGAGCAAGACTGAAGAATGCGAAGTAAAACACGATGATGTGGATGTCCTAAACGATCATGCCACACTGACGAAGTAGTACGAGCTGAAAGGAGAGTCAGGGGGGGGGGGTGAGATGTTTTGGTAATTGGAAGTCTGTAAACGTCCCCATGACTATAGCCTTTAAGCAGAATTTCCTTGGTGTTGATATCCTTTACAACAAAAATGATGGGTGAAACTCAAAGAGCACTTTATTATCTAAGGCAAATTTGTGAACAGATAATAAAGATTGATAAGCGCCAAATATGCTATGTTTTATAGGCTAATTATGCTTTAATTAGAGTCATTTATGCTTAATTTATGCTTAATTAGATTCATTTGACAGAAATTAGGATTAAGGAATAATTCTATTGCCTTTGTAGAAAAATAGCAAAACATTGTCGATTTTAGGGTATTCCGGCGAAAGTTTGGTAAAACGATCATATCTTGAGCTAGGAGTGTCCAATTGAGGTGATTTCAGAGGCTGTGGTTTGGAAACTTCAAGGGCTACAACTTTGGTGAAGGCAAGAAGGACAGATTCACAGAAACGCGACCCGCAACGTGCATTGCAAGTGCGTTGGTGCGGAGGCCGAAAGGACAACGAACATTACAACGCACGTTGTGATGAACGTTGGGATGCCAGCGCGAAAAATACAGATTTTAAGCCTATTTAAAGGCTTTTAAAGGGATCACTTAGGAAGAACTTCTTTTTCCAATTTTCTCATCTTTCATTTTCAGCACTCTTAGGTTAGGTTAGATTAGGGTTTATCTTTTCTTTTCATTTTCTTAGATTAGATTTCTATTTTCCAACCCTAGAATTCATTGTTCAACATTGCTATTGGATTACAAGCATCTATATTGAAGACTTGGGTAACCACTCTTCCTTGTTCATATTTTCATATCTAATTTATGCTTTGTGATCTCTTATTAATGATGATGAATTGCTAGACATCTAGGATTTGGATGTGGATTGGATTGTGTTTGTGTTCTTATGCTTTAAATGTATGAATGATGAGATTGGTTGTATGTTTTGGACTTGTATGCCTTTGTTGTAGAGGAGTGCATATTGATCTCTTTCCATTAATGGCTATAATGGTTAGATGAGTGTGATAGCAAGAGATTGCATTCTCCCTAGTCTTGCCCTTGCAATCCCCTTCCTAGACCTGAGAGGGCGAGCTTAGGGGAGGAGAGGGTAGACCGCCCACCAAGTGTTTGATAGAATGCCTCGCTCGACGTAGGGAACAAGAGTTTAGGTGTGACGCCGCCTAATGAAGGTGCCTTGGGTCTCTCTAGGTTAAGCCAAGCCATATGCTCACTCTTGTCTACTAAAAGACCAATGAGTGCACAAACCAAAATCTCAATTCCATCAAAATCCCCGTTTTACTTGTTCATATTTGTTTCCTTTATTTTTCATCACTTTCTTATGTTTCTCACTTTCCCACACACTACCAACACCTCCACCTTGCACCTAGTTTATCCGTTGATGCCTTGTGACAAAGGATTGTCTTGCATTTCACTTGCTCTGACTTGTCGTCCTTGAGTTTGACACTCGGGAGTTCCACAAGTCTCGTTTACACTTACGTCCATCATCCATCCCACTAGTACGAAAAACAACAACATCAAAATGGCGTCGTTGCCGGGGATAGCAATAGGTGTCGAGTGAAGTGTGCTTACTATGACAATCTAGGAGTGTGTCAATAGGATTTCTAGGTTGCCCGTTTTATTTTACTTGTTATCCATTGTGACCATTTGTTTTATCTTGTTAATCCATCTTGTTTTTGTTGTTTTTCTTGTTTTTGTACATATTTGTGTTTGTTATTTGTTTAGAAAAGGTGAGCAAAGTATAGTATGATACTTTCAATTGTTATCTCACCTGGCAACTATTTTTAGTTGCAAGTATACGTGTTTGGTGAAGTTATTTTTGCAGGAATTTTTCAAATTCAAGACCAAATGAGCTCACCAACACATAAGGAATCTTATCCTTATGGATGCCCACCCGGAGAAACCGTATCATTGAACCAATTTCCAACTTATACATGTGAACAACACCTACTTTACAACCCTTATCCACATTACCATCTACCATATTATCCATACCACCACCACTTACCAAATTCACCATATCTATTTCACCACCACCATCATATCAATTTGAACTCCAACATTTTTACCGACCTCAAACACCCACCCAATAGAATGAACCACCTCATGGAAACCCACCACACCTTTCTAAGGAGCTTAATGACCTTGAGATTAAGTAGCAAAGAGACTATACATGAAGAAACAAAGCAATTGCTACATCTCAAAACCGAAATAAAAAAAGAACTAGGGGAGGATTTAGCTCTTTTGAAGGATGCTATGTTGCAACCATTGCAGCAATTTGAGAATAATCTTCACCTCTTGATGGAAAAGCTCACCGCAAACATTGAGATCGAGGCCCAAATGAATGCTACAAGGAACATCGAACCGGAGAGGACCGAGGACAATCCATTGCTTGACGATTCTCCCGTGCTTCAAAAGATTCCACTTCGTGAAAGGACACACCCAAGAGGAGTGGAAGAAACTAGTGAGGAGGAGGACAACATTGAGGTAGTGTGGGAAGACAAGGAGCCGAGCAATGACAATATGTGTGGTAATTCTCTTAAACCTTCTTGTGTCGTTAAACTTGGAAATCTAGCTGATGTTAAATGTTGCATTGACTCTACTTGTGCCCTGTTCGAGAGTAATCCCTTTGATGATTCTATTGATCCTTGCTTTGATATATCTATTGATGATGATTTGGGGGGACGCTCCTTAGATTCTAGTGACACCGACTCTATGGGTACAATAGGGAATTGTGACAACATATCTTTCCATTCCTTGAGTGTGTATTATGATTGTGAAAACCTAGATTGGAAGGGGGGGATATTTAGATTGTGAAGTTGAGGGCATAAAGATTGGAATGAACTTAGAAAAGGAACAAATTGGTGGTGAGATTAGAAATCTAAGTGTGGAAAGAGATAAGGGGATGGAAATTGACAATGACATAAGAGTGTTTGTTGACATAGAGGTTGGGAAGATGGAATCTATTGGGGGTGGAAAAGAAGGGCACTACATTCTAGAGGATTTGGACTTAGTTTCTCATGCATTGCCCTACTTGTTTTCATATGATTATACGTGCCTTGCTCTTGATTGCACCTTTGAGAATGCCCGACACTTAGGGGAATTTCTCATTTCTAAGGTGGATGGGACACATGGTTCCGTCCCCATTCGTGTGTGTTTCCAAATGTAAAGCACGTTTTCATCTAGTCAAAGGCGGTAAACGTGGCGCTTCTTGGGGGGCAACCCAAGTAATAAGTGTTTTCTTTGATTTTTGCATCTTTCTTTATGTTTGTAGTTGCTTCGTAGGTTTGTTTTGGAGCTAAATTTTCAAGTTAAACGCTAAGGAAGCATCAAATGAACCGAAAACAAAGGCCAAAGAAAATAGGAAGCCACAGCGCGGCCACAACGCATATTGTGACCTGCGTTGTGACACAGGCCGAACAATCAACGTGAAACAGGGGAGATGACAACGCACGTTGCCTAAACGTTGTGGAATTCCAGAAAGTCCAACGTGTTTCGCAACGCACGTTGTGGAGTTTGTTGCACAGCACCCCGAGAGATCAACGAAGGGATCAATGTTGTGGCAACGCACGTTGTAAAGGGGGGAAAAGAAGACTATTTCCAGTAAGTTCAACGTGGACGGCAACACACGTTGCTACGTGCGTTGCGGCGTCAGGTTTCGGGAATCACGCATTTAAACCCAACCTAAACCCTCATTCTCCCATTCTATTCTCTCAACTTACACAAGAAACTCTCCAAACACAAGGTAACCTCTAACCTTGATACTTTCTTCCTTCTTTGATGAGTTTTCAAGAGCCATTATGTGTAGACCTCTCCATCCCTAAGGTACAAAGCTTCTAATCTCCATTTTCCATTGTTGAAATTTTCTTAGCTTTCTCTCTCTAAGCATTAATGCTAGTCTATGTGGTGTTATGAGCTTTTGTTGATATATACTCATGAAGTATGATTAGCTTTGCATGAGAGATTGTTTTGATGAGATGATTTTTGCCTTTCAAGTGCTTATAATTTCTTGCATGAACCCTAGGTTTGATTTTAGAAAAGTTTTTGAATGGGTTTACTTGTTTTCCTTTGTTGATGCAAAATTGTGTAGCTATATTCATATTAAGCTTGTGTGTGATATAAAGTTCCTACCTTTGATTGAAAATTTGAACTTGCATGGTAAACCACCATTGTTGCACTGAAGAAGAAGTTGACTTTTCAGATTTTGACATGCATTGCGTTGACTTGTGGAAATTGATGTTGATTGATCTAAATTGTCAATTCCTTTCATGGTGGTTGCTTAAGTTCTCTTGTGTTACATATGTGAGAGTTTGTACCCCTCATATTTGCTTACCCCATGTAATGATTGATTAACTTGCCCAGCATTTAGTTCCACTTAATTACTTGAAAAACCTGAGAATGTTACTCTTGAATTAGGATTTAATGACATTTTCTTTGTAGAAAATGAAGAGGACTAGGGTGACCAAGAGAAAGAGCTATTATGAGAAGGGAGAATCAAGTGCCCGAGGGGCAAAATGCGATTTGCAAGCAAATGAGAGACAAGAGGATTCCCTAGAAAGCTCTATGGAATATCAAAGAATCAAATTTAAGGGGGAAGCCTTGTTTCAATTCAAGAAGACAAGAGAATACACCATTGTTCAGTGGAGATACATAGAACTACCGCTCTTGGAGGAATTTGGCATCCAAGAGGAGGTAGAAAGACTCATGGGACGCGAACAATGGCGTGATGTATTTGCTTGGAGGGATGTCACGTATAGCCCCCTCGTACACGAATTTGTGGCCATGCTAAAGGTTAGCAGGGGAGCTATCAACCTCACGACCCCAACCATTCACTTCCAACTACTCAACAAGGAATATCATTTGTCAGTGAATGATTTGGGGAGGGGGCTAGGATTCTACACAGAGGACGAGCAAGAAAAGGAGCAATAATGATTTTGGGTTGGGTATGGATAAAATTTTAACACCTGATATTCGAACCGAATTTATATTTGGATATATCAATATTAAAAATATCTGATCCGATAACAATTCGGGTTCACTAGAAATTTAAATTTTGGTTCGAGTTTCGAAAAATCTGAATTACGCTGCACAACCTTAGCCAAAAGTCAATTACAAAGTCACCTTGCTAGAATGATCTTCCTACTTCCTTCTTGGAGGTTGGTTTTTTGTTGAGTGATACACTTGAAAGAATCAGAGTGATACTTCTTAGCTTTACAACAATAAACAAGGGGTCCTCCTTTTATAGATGAGGAGGAGTGAGAGCCAACTTGGAATTTGAATTTTCCTACTGTAACACCCCCCAAAACAACAAGACTTAAAACGAGTCTTAATACCTGCAGATCAAGCACAAAACTAGCACAGCGGAAGATGAAAAGATAACTGGATAAAAGGAATCCAAAACGGGGTGTTATGCCACGTATACCACACTAGGTATACGCTACGGCGACAATCTGCAAGTGTAACACTATTCCAAAAACAACAAACTAGAACAATCTAAAGACATTGGCACGCAGGCCTCAACAACACTGTCTAAAGATATAGGTGCTAAGCTACCGGCTCTAGACATCGCGCTCGACTACGCATCACCAGAAAGATACAAAGATAAACATCGGGGCGACGCCCGGTCAGCGAAAGATGCTGGTAACCCACCAATACCGTTAAGTATCATAAATAGGTAGATATATAATATGAAAACCATTTTCAAAACGGAATACATATATATAAGTCAAAAGTCAAGATCAAAGACAACACAAGACTCACCACTCACAAGGATAAAAACCGAGAACACATCCCAAACCACAAAGGTTAACCACACACAAGGATAAAGACTCATCCAACGGCAACACATGCCAAAACACCACACCACAAGCCTCCGTGACTACACACGTCACGAGAGAAGAGAACTCACCACAACAACGGCTTCACAAGCCCTCGTGACATCACATATCACGAGTTGATATGCCTTCCTTATGCCCTGTTCCAACCTTATGGCTACCCCCAACCTTGTACCTTCGGTGCCAACCATTACCTCTAGAAAGCCCCTGTACAGCCAAGTCCAACCTTATTCCTCCGGGACCGTCGTCCCCCACCTATAGCCACCAACGAAAACCCACCAATTCACGGCAACACATGCCCGGATAACACAATGTTATCCCCCAAACACGTGGACTCAGCCACAACTCCATGAAATCACGTCACGGCCACCACGAGGACCGCTGCAATACCTTGGTGACTAGCGTCCCATACCACTAATCGTGCAATCCAGGTAGAGCCACACACACACCACCACTCACACGAAACAAGCAACGCATTGCAAAAGAGGTATGAAACATACTCAATCAAGAGACAGGTCACCACCCCTCGACAACAACGACGCTAGCATTAAGATAATAACTAGCAAGCTCAACAACGAGGAAACTCAAGATAGTTCCGAGTAGGGATGGCAAGGGGGCGGGGCGGGGGCGGGGAATGGGGTCCCCGCCCCCGCCCCCGAATTCTTTCCCCACTCCCCGTCCCCGCCCCGTTCCCCGACGGGGATGCTGTACCCGCGGGGATTTTTCGGGGACGGGGAATCCCCGCCCCGTTTTTATTTATGCCTACTTTAAAAAAAGATAATTTTTTTTAATAAAAAAAATAAAGACTAATATTATCAAAAATTTATATAGTTAATCCTTAAACAATGTCCAAATTCAAAATACAAAGATTAATAAAATTAAAATATTCAAACTCTAAAATTCCTACAAATATCCAACTTACAATTTTCAAAGTTCCAACTTTCAATTTTCAAACATAAATAATAATCATAAAATGTTTAAACACTTCAAATTGTTTCAAACTCCTCCAGAGTCCAAAGTCTAGACATATTACTTATTACATAAGTACATTAGTACATAACAAAACAAAATAAACTTCAAATTACTAAAATAATAATAGTGTCGTAGTGGTCCTCAGTCCTCACTGCTCAACACTTCTTCAATAACCTGAAAAATAATAAGAATTTGAATAATATAATTATAATGATATATATATTTAGTTAAACTTTTAAACAGTATAATTTAATAAATACCTCTAAGCATCTGCTTCTAATTGATGAGGAAGGAATAAATCTTCATTAATTTCATAATCCTCCACAGTGCTATCACCTATATTATTTTAGTATGGTAAAGACGTAAAGTAATGAATAATCAATTAAAAATAATTTGTTTAAATAAAATTTCTTACTTTCAAGCAACCAACTTTGAGAACACATTAATGCCTCCACAATATTTGGATGGAGTCTACTACGATGAGGTGACACCAATCTACCACTAGTACTGAAAGCGGATTCTGAAGCAACGGTAGAAACTGGAATAGCTAATACATCCTTGGCAACCTTACTCAAAGTTGGATATTTCTTCCCTTCAATATGCCACCATGATAAAACATCCAAATCATCATCAAATGGTGACCTCTTAGTCTCTAAATACAAATCCAACTCTGATGTCTCACTCGCACCCGTGTGAGAAACCTCCATAAAGTTTTTCAACTTATCCCTAACTGGGTCACCTTGAGTCATGGTCTCATCCACTTGGACGCGTTTACTTGCAGGTGTTGATGTTGAAGAACACTCATATTCACGGCACAAATCATATAAATATGTCTTAACCCTCTCAATTTCCGATGCAACTTTATCTCCGTAAAATGTTTGAAAGAAGAATTGAACAACTCCTAACTTATATCTTGGATCAAGAACATTAGCTACAGCTAGAATTCCATGCACCTCTTCCCAGTATTTATCAAACTTTGCACTCATTCTCTTAGCCATATTTGCTATCACCAAATCAGTTGACTCAACCCAATTGCTCAAATTAACCTTAATCTCAGACATCAATAGGAAAAAAACATTGGAAGTTGGATATTTTCTACCAGAAAATGCATTTGATGCTTTATAAAACACTTTTAGTTTATCACAAATGTTCTCAGCTAACTCCCAATCTTGTTCCGATGGTGCACAAAGAAATGAAGACTCTTGTTGTCCCAAACGGTAAAAAACATCTTTGTATTGCAATGCAACAGAAAGCATCAAATAAGTAGAATTCCATTGAGTCTTACAATCGCTAACTAACTGTTTTGAGTTTTCTATACCTAAATGTGTTGCACTTTCTTTAAAGAGTTTTTGTCTTTTTGGTGAAGATAACCAAAAAGTAACACTATCTCTAACTCTTTCCAATCCATCCTCCATAACTTTTAACCCATCTTGCACTATCAAATTCAAGATATGAGCATAACAGCGCACATGAAAAAATTTCCCACCAAATATAAGATGTTTACGGTTAAGCTTGGACAAAACATGCCTAATTAAAGCATCATTAGTTGAACAATTATCAACGGTTATTGCAGACAACTTTCTCTCAAGATTCCAATCCAAAATACATTTCAACATTTCTTGTGAAAGAGTCAATGATGTATGTCGAGGCTCGACAAAAATAAACCTAACATAAACACACAATAAATCTAACATAAATACACAATAAATAATTGCACAATAAGTAGTCAACTTGTATACAAAAATTGCAAGATAAATAATTTCATAAAGTGCACATACCTCAAAACGACATTATGTAGACTCCAATTGTAATCGACAAAATGTGCTGTAATAGCCATGTATCCCTTCTTTTGATAATCTGCAGTCCACATATCTGTAGTCAATGCAACCCTACTAGAGCTTCTATTCATAGACTTAATAAGTGTGGTCTTTTGAGCCTCATAAATCTTTATAATATCCGCTCTAATTGTGTTCCGACTAGGCAGCTTCATCAAAGGTTGAGCAAAACCCATGAACTCCCTAAAACCGGAATGCTCAACCATATTAAGTGAATACTCATGCTTAACAATCATACGAGCAAGTGCCTGTCTAGTAGCTATGGGATCAAATGTGTAACTGTTTACATTCAATTTCCCATCCTTGTCTTTATTTAAGGTCAATGTTTGTTGCCTAAGGTGTTGGTGAGGCCTCATTCTACAAATCTTGTTATGATCATGCAAATGTTTTGTACCATTTTTACTCTCTCCCCCAAGTAGCTTCTTACAATAATTACATTCTGCCTTGAATATGCCATCAACTTTAATCTTTGTAAAATGATCCCAAACAATCGACCTTAATCTTTTCTCACCAACTTTAGGCTCACCTTCAACGGTTAAAACAAACAAAATAAATAAATAAATAAACCAAGTGCAAAATCAAAATAATAACATAAACAAAATGTAAATTTAATAACTACAAAAATATACAAGCTCACCTTCAACAGTTTGGGTAGTTGTTCGAGTTTCTTGAATTTCTACTTCTTCATTCCTAGCACTAGGACTAGGTGAATCCACGGGAAATGAATTAGGGTACTCTACCGGTGAACTCATAGGCGTTGGAGTAAATGAGTCACAGGCGCCTATGTAAGAATCATCACCTTCCATTCTAATAAGTAATAATATATGAACAATAGAAGAAAGAAATTAATTAAACTAATGAAAAGATTAAACTAATTAAACTAAAGAATAAACTAATTAAAAGATTAAATTAGACTAGTGATATTGTTAGATTTCTTGTTATTAATCTTGATATTGTAGTTTTGTTAAAAGTTAATATATAATCAATTTTTTTAGACTAGTGATATTGTTAGATTTCTTGTTATTAATCTTTTTCTGATGTTGTTTACTAATTAATATGACTACGTGAGAAATCAAAATTATCTGAAGGTGATCATTCCATAGAAGTCGACTTGTAAGTGGTGTTTTCAACCAATTTAAAACTTGAACATTAGATAAGGATTTTAATATTCTCAGTTTAACACTTAATTTCTTTCATAAAGTTCTTATCATTGTTTAACACTTAACAATATCACTAGTCTAAAAAAATTGATTATATGTAAGTAGCAAACTGTACTGTACACCAATTCCATGCTGATGTCTTCTTTGTTCATCAGGGAAACAATGCAAAGAATTAAAGAACTTCCGTATATAGTACCCCAAATTATATCAAACCTTTACTATGTATATAATTTTTACGAAGTAAATTAATTTAGTCAGCATACAAATTAAATATCAAATAAGCTATAAACTTTAAAATAAGCTCTACCAAACAAAGCCAATAATGAGGGATTTTAGTTTCATGAATAAGAAAAACATGAAATCATGCGGAATCTGACCTTCTACAAAGTCGTCCGGCAAGGCGGCGATGGGGCGAGGAGGCGTCCCGAGCGACTGTATATAGGGATGCGAATGGCGAATGGCTATTGTGATTGCGAATGGCGATTGCGAGCTCTGTAATTCTGTATAATGGCAAATGGCGAGAGGAGTTGTAGAAGGAGAACAGTTCGTGGAAGTTGGAACGTGGAAGAGTGGCAGAGGAGTTGTAGAACTGTAGAAGTCTACGGTAGTTTTAACTTTTAACTTTTAATCAACACTTTTAATATTTTTAATTTTTTAATATTATAGATTATATTATATATAAATACTTAAGTCTATTTTTAGTCGGGTATTCGGGGACGGGGCGGGGATCGGGGATCGGGGACGGGGCGGGGAATGCCACCCCCGTCCCCGTCCCCGTCCCCGTCCCCGACGGGGATTGGGAAACTTCCCCCATCCCCGCCCCCGATCCCCGAAAAAAATCCCCGAACCTGCCCCCGTCGGGGCGGGGGTCGGTTTTCCCCGTCGGGGACGGGTTCAATTGCCATCCCTAGTTCCGAGGAACACACAAGACACCACTCGGTTCAACGAAACACAATGTTGAACACTTAGCACGATACACAACACCAAAGATCCTACATGGATACCTACCATAAAGCTCTAGACCTACGAAACATCAAGAAGACGCTCAAATAGTTCCAAAAAAGAACAATGGGAAGCCAAAAGATCATAGACCAAGACAAACGAATCACGGGGAACAAATCCCGATCTAACACCACCGTGTACCCCGCGGGTGGACCCACGGGTAATGCCCCACCCGTGGTCCCTCCCGCGGGTACACTACCCACAAGGCACATGTTCCCCGCGGGTAGGCCGGCGGGTGGTGCCCCGCCCGCCGTTCCGCCCGCGGGTACATCCCTGCACAACAACAAATCCCTTCGGGGATTTTCTTCTCCAAACACAAATTCAAGTCCAAAACATGCCAAAACTCACCAAGCACAACAAAATGACTTGAACCAAGGAAGATGCCAAGCAATGGCACAAAGGAAACCTAAACACAAGCTCTAGATATGCAATATCACAAGATAAATGCATAAACTCTCACATTTCATATCAAAACACAAGTAGAAGCCAAGAAATCATATATAGGTAAGCAAAATAGGTTTTGTAGAGCATGGGTTACCTCTTGAAGACCAAAAGACTCTTCTTACACCACAACAAGCTCTCCACTAAGCTCACTAGCCAAACCCACTTCAAGATCAAACCAAAAGATCATAAAGATCAAACCAAAAGATCATAAAGATCCAACCTTTAAGAAAAAGAAAACCAAGATGGAACCAAAAAGACTAGACAAGCTTAGATCTTACCCTTCTAGATGCCAAAATAGAGGAAAGATTGAATCTTGGAAGCAAAACTTGGAATCTTGACAAAGGCTTCTTTTAGCTTGAAGAACAAGCTACTCTTGTTTTCTAGAGAGAAGGTAGAGATATTTTCTAGGAAATGTAAGGGAATGAAATGAAGAAGTCTTCTAGGTTTAGGTTACAAAACTAGCTCTTGGTGAAAAGACAAGGATACCCTTACTAACTCTTAGAAAGTGTAAGGAACAAGGGAACTCCTCTCAAAGCACAAGGTACAACACCACTTAAAAATTGACTAGTCAAATACTAGTCCTTGAGTATCAAAAATCAGGATTTTAGGAATCAATTCCTCAAAAGAAATAGAATTAATTACTCAATTAATTCATGGTTTAGAGTGTGGATTTTTGGGGTGTCACACCTACTATGACTCAGATAGTTGTAGTCGTCCAAAAGCACAAATCCTAAAAATCCGAATTTGCCACAAATCCTAAAATTCTGAAATGCAGTAGCTCCCAAATTTGAAATCACAAATTAAAACTCATCTCAGTTTCCATTTTGTTAGCAGAATCCATATTACAAACCATTGTAGACAACACACTAAAGACAACAGTTCAGTAAAAACCGTCGTCTTTGACAAAAGTGTTGCGTCAAAGACAACACTTTTGTTTTGAAGAGTTATCTATCTGGGTTTTCGGTTCAGTAAAAACTACCGTCTTTGACAAAAATGTTGTGTCAAAGACAACGATATTGGAAAAATTGTTGTCTTTTACACAAAAGACAACACTTTTGTCAAAAACTGTTGTCTTTGAAGTGTTGCCTTTCTGCATTTTTCTTGTAGTGTCCACTGCCAAATCCTTAAGTAGCTTGAGAACCATAAGGTAGTGATCGTTCCCTCCTTTCAATGTATTATAAGCACACTTTTGGTTTTAAAGAAACCTTTACTCATCATCAATTTTTAGTGTAGATATGTAGGTATCAAACAAGTTGTGTAATGTTCCTAATAATTCTTTTCAACCTTCCTCGTACTGGTAGAAATCTGAGAATTTCTGATCACCAAAAAGTGATCTTAAATCAAGTCGGAAGCCCTTGTTTCGACCACTTTTGGTATCCGAAAAAACCTTCGTCGCTATTTCCGACTACGGACAAGGTGGTCAGATATAACATCTAGTTTTGTAAAGTGGTTGGAAAAATCGGCTACTAGAAAGATTGACGAAAATTCCCAACTCAGTTAAAAAAATTTAAACTAAATTTTTTTTCGACCACCTTTACTTTGTGGTTGGCATTTCCAACAACTAAGTAAAGGTGGTCGGAAATTCCGACCTATTTCCCCACCATAGTCCTTCAAGGAAAAATTAAAAAAAATGTCACTTTTTCTACCATTTTTTAGGTAGTCGATAAATCAAAGATTTCCAGCAGTGTCTATGAACTCCTTCCAAACCTAATCATCTTCCTTTTCATCTTAGAGAGAATGGTGAAAACACAAAATGTCCTAAAAGGTTCTTTATGGAAGCCTTGAATTGACTAGAACGGGCCGATCTTCTCCCGATAACTTCAATTCCTTTTGAATCCATTCCTTTCGACTCCTTTCCTTCTGACAAGTCTTGAACAACTTCCGGTGAAACATCTTCCGAATATCTTATAAACTCAAAAGAATTTAGAAGAAAATTTGAGGAGTCTACAAGGATTATACATTTCTACTCTACATCACCAAAATCTATAAACATTTATTCATAACACATTTCTATAAACATTTATTCATAATACATTTTTTTTTCTTTGTTCCTTGTCAAAGGAGTGTTCATCCCTCTTTTGTTGTCTTGCTATTATCTCCTCCAATTACATTAATTCATAATTCATTTAATTTATTAATTGTTATTATAAATTATAATTTATTTATTAAATTTGTTGCCTTTTAAATAATGAATATTAGCATTTTGAAATTGTAATTCACGAAAATTGAGTTTGTTATCTTATAAAAAAATTTTATAGTCTTTTTTCTTCTTTTTGAAGACATCTCATTCAATTCTCTTTTAGGTGATATGACACTGAATGAGATATTTCAAGCCCTCATTGGTATCACTCCTCCTTCAATATTAACATTATTATTATTATAATATATGCTAATCGATGAAAATAAATTAAGAAAGTAGAGAAACAACGATGACCTGATGATGAGTAAAAATGTAATCCATTTATATATCTCCACGTACAATACATAATTAAAGAGTAATTACAGTACTAAACATGCATGGTGATAATATAATCAACATACATTTAGAAAATGATTTCCCCCTCATCACTTCCCGTTATAATTAGTAATTACTCTTCGATCTGCCACAATGCAAATTCAATTCAAATAATCCCCCATTAATTATTAATTATTAATAATTACTTTTATATTTGAACGATACCTCTCCATAAATGCCATTGCCACTACTTGGGACTTAAAAGATGCATCCGCCTTTGCAGAGAAGTCTGCCCAAAGACCGCTTTTTCTCTCCGCGGCCGCGAACTTGCATTGTTCCTCTGCCCCCGCAATTTTGTTGAGCATATTTTCCTCCACCACATCAACCGAGAGCTTTTTGGAAGCAATGTCGAAATAAACTTTACCAAGTGTTTTAACCATGTCGTTGGTTGATTCCCAACAGCTCTTCAAATCTTTGAGCTCTTTCTTGTCCAGAGATTTATCAGAATCTATTTTGCTCTTGAAATCCTCAACGACTTTGGCATTCTTGCGGGCTTCATTTACAACGATGGCCGCGGCTTCCCGCTTGTCGCAGCGGGCGAGTAGGCTGGCTTTGTGAGCAAGGAAGTCGCGAGCGCAGAATGTGACAAAGGAGCGGGCACTTGGGCGTGGGCCGAGGGCTTCAGAGCATGCCTTGACAAGTTGGGTTTTGTCAGGTGAATGATGATGAGCGGCGACGGTGAATGCCACGGAGAGGATGAGGAGGATAGAGGGAAGGGCGGCAGTTTTGGCCATGTTGTTAATTAGGCAGATTATATTGATTGGCCCGCAGAGACCAGATAGGAAATATATATGTGGAGAAATATAATGGCCTGGCCTGGCCTGGGGTGATTTTACTTGCATGGGATTGTGGAGTTTAAATAGATAGATAAAGAATTACATTTTTGGGTATGAACGTAGGATCTAGGAGAAAGTAATGGATATGAGAGCGTATAGGTAACGATATGATGAAGAATAGTTCTTACTTTGAAATTTTAATTCACTCATGTTTTTATTTGGGTGAATTAAATTAGTTGTTTTTCTACCCACGCATCAATTTCAACGGTCAAATGAATACAATATAAAGTACAAAATAATATTCTAGTCTATAATGCAAAAAACTGGTACCAATTTCAAGTTTTGTCATGAGACACAATACCCCATCTAATTAATGAGATACTATACCTTTTTAGATTGTACACGAAATACTAATTGAATACACGATAGGATTGATGAAGCAATATAAGAGTAGACTACACTAAAAATTACAACGCCAATTACATAAAATCCAACAACTATTCCTACACCATTGTGTGATGGTGGAGAAGCTGTTGTATGCTGAAACCATGTGGGACTAAAAATTACAACCCCAACTTATAAAACTTATGGGCTTGGAAGGGAAAATATCTTAGGGGATCGAAAATCCGAAACTAGAAGACACTGAGTGTGATGACCTTGTGTGACGCCCACTGCGGGTTGTATACTTGTGTGAGCATTTAATTTGCACACATGCAGAATACTTGGATGCATATAAAAGAAAAGAAATAATTGATAGTTTAATTAATGAAAAGTTTGAAAGGAGCGAATCAATTAAGATGTGAAATTGTACCGTGAATCCTGAATGTAAGCAATAACTTAAGTTTCTACTTGATTTTAATTTAGAAGTTTATCATACCAATTAATTAGTCCATTTGACGGAAGTAAAAAAAAAAAAAAAAAAAAAAAAAAAAAAAAAAAAAAAAAAGAATTAAAACCAAATACATAGGAATTGATCACGCAGTTCGGAGCACTTCTCCTACGTTTGCGGGGCAACCCACGTCTGCCCAATCCACTAGATGTTCACCAAGGTTTACAGGGGGTTAGTACATACGGCTAAAAGCCACTACAACCTACTACCACCTTTAAAACATCTTTTACAGAATTAGAGCGTGTATGCCGTCTTTGACTTCACCAGTTGAAATTGTTGAACCAGGTCCAGACTGACTGTGCCAGGAGAATTCGTACGTTCAAAATAGCACAGAACCTTGATATAGTACTTGCAAGTATTTGGAAATTATATGTCTTAAAATAGCCTTGGAGTTCGCAATTTCCAAAAAGGAAAGTGTTTCCTTTTATAGCTTTAGCCTTCAACCACCTTCTCCAAAATATTAGCCATCCACCCCCACATAAATTATACAAACACCATAGGTTAAATCACCATCACAAATAATTTCATAGAAATAGCTTTTAACCCATCTGACATGCGTACTTCCCATCCAAATCTATGAACACTGATTTCGTTCATTCCTACAAAACCGTAGAAGCAATTCCATAAGATAGGAGACAGTCCAAGGCTTTATTTTGAACAAAACCAAATTTAATTGTCACATAAATAGCCAACCAATTATAGGATTAATGTGTATCAATTTGTACACTAGCTAACAATGTGTATCAATTTTGTACACTAACAATCTCCCCCTTTGGCAAAAAACTAAACCATTTTTACTTTGGGCAAAAATAGATAAGTCAATTGATTTTATTAAAGGAAAAAAACCCTCAGTATACATGCTTTGACAAAAAAACCTAAGAAACAAAACATTACCAAGCCAAATTAGACTATTCTCCATCCGTATGTCCCATAACCATACTGTAGAGATAATATGACCCAATAGAGAAGGACCAAATATTGAGACAATAAGCGAAAGTCCAAAATATCCATAAGCAAGATAAGATTTGCTAAATAAAAGCATAATCATACATAAAATTTCCAAATAATATACTAGTAGATAGCAAAGATGACCAAAAAGATTGTAGAGAAGATAACATACCAAAGCAGCAATCAGAAAATCACCCAAAAGTAGCAATCAGAAATCCATCCAAAATCAAAATCCAACCAACCAATAACATATTCCAAATAACTCCCCCTATCTAAAGATAAGCTTGCCCGTCCCCACGTCGATTAGGGCACGGCAAGTAGCTTAGAATGGGCGTCCTAGGATCAATGGCGCCTCCAAGTCCTTTCCTACATCTAGTACCATGAAATCAACCGGTACAAGATTTCTTCCAACTTTGACAAGCACGTTTGTGACCACACCTCGGGGATAACGTGTAGTCCCGTCGGCTAAGCGAACAACAAGTGGTGTGGAAACTATACAAGGAAAAATCAATTTCTCATAGATAAGGGAAGGCATGATGTTGACGGAGGCTCCCAAATCGGCTAAGGCATCCTTAAAAACACAATCCCCTATACTACATTTCACTAGGAAAGCACCGGGATCGTCTTGCTTGCTTGGGCATCCTTTATGAAGGATAACCGTTGCCTCGGCACCAAGCTCAATTTGAGGCAAATCCTCCTCCTCATCACTATCAAAGTCCTCGTTAACCAAACATGCACGATAAAGAGTATTCAAGATAGCATATTCCCATTCATCATAATCATAGCCTTGCGAATTTCCAATTCTTGTAACTTGAGGTGTTTGAGCCTTACCTTTCAATGGTGGAATTTCCTTCTCACTTTCTTTAAGGGCACAAGAGGTGTCATTTCCTTCCTTCTTTCTTAAGAAATTACAAGTGGTAATCTCTTGCATGTTGACCTTCACGGTGTTGGTTTCATCTTTCTCACAAACCATTTCCATTGCATCTTTCTTTTCTCCTTCAATTGGCTTCACAACGTAACGGACACGACATTCACTCTTTCTTTGGGATTTTTTTCGGTGTTATTTGGCAATGTTCCCCATGGTCTTTCGGACATTAGCCGGAACATTTGAGACATTTGGGTTTCAATGTTCTTCAACGAAAGAGCATAGTCTTGTTTCACCGCGGCTATCTCTTGCCTAATCTCTTGTGAGATTTCTTGTCTTAGGAATCCTTGATCTCTCTTCAAATCATTAATGACCTTAGATAACCTTTCTTCTACATCTTTGGCTTCACTTCTATGCATCATCATCTCTCCTTGTGGATTTCCTGGGGGTCGGTAAGAAGTACTTTGTTGCCCTTGATTGTAATTTAGGCCAAAGGTAACCCTTCTCTCCGTTCCCGTTCTATAGACATTCTTTCCTTGAGGTCGTCCTTGTATCCTTGATTTTGCCAACCATTTCCTAGTTTCCAATTTGCATTGTCATTTCCCCACCCATTTGGTTTTTGTGGTGGCGGATAGTTAGCCGCCTCTACCTCTTCAATTTGAATCGTAGATGTGCAAGTGTTGGTGTCGTGTGGGCCTCCACATACATTGCAATACAACGCTAAAGCCATGCACGATTGAGACTTTGCTTCCAACTTTTCAACTACCGTTTGCAATCTCTTGATCTCTTGTGTCATTGCTTCGACTTTTGCTTCATTTGTTACACTCTCCTTCACTTCATACACCCCCGACCTTGCATCCCTTTTGTTATACCAAAATGAAGTATTGGATGAGATTCTTTCTATATATCAACGCCTCGGCGTCTGCCAGTGATGATGATACAAATGCTTCGCTTGAGGATGAGTCTAGTAGCATCTTCTCTTCATTGGTAAGACCTCCATAAAACGAACTGATTACGTCCCATGGGTGTAATAAGTCTGGTGGGGACTTTCTCCGTAGTGACTTGAACTGTCTTTAAGCCTCACCTAGGCTTTCCAAGGAGCCTTGCTTGAACTCCTGTGCCTGCTTGTGAATTTTCATGGTTTTCGTCAATGGAAAGAATTCGTTCATGAATTCTTTGTGCAGTTGAGCCCACGAACTAAAGTGATTGTCGTCTTGCGAGTCCAACCATCGCAATGCCTCACATGAAACAGAAAAAGGAAATAGTTTCAGTCTTACTATTTCATCGGATACTCCTCCATGTCAAAACATTCCACAAGCTCTAATGAATCGCGTGATGTGGGTGTGGGGATCTTCTGAGATTGTCCCTCCAAACGGACTATTCTGGACTAAGCTCATACAGTCCGGGTGTTGACCGACCTCCCCCTAGCCGGCATGCTACGCAACGCGGCCTCTTCCGGACGATTGCTCAAATGGGCAATGGAGCTCAACCAGTACGACATCAAATACGTCTCGCGGTCGTCTATCAAAGCTCAGGCTCTCGCCGACTTCATAGTAGAGTGTTCCGCTTACTCGATGGAGGGCTCACTGGTTCAAGGCCCAGAAGCGGCGGAATGGTGGGAAATACACACTGACGGCGCGGCCGGCTCTAAACATTGTGGAGGCGGGGTAATGATCACCACCCCCGAAGGATTCCGCCTGTACTATGGCCTAATGTACAACTTCCAAATTTCAAATAATGAGGCAGTCATAGGAGGGTTGTGATCAGTCATCGCCCTTCATGCTGTCCGGGTGCGCATAAGGACGGACTCCCGCCTGCTGGTTAACCAGCTGAAGAATGAATGTGTGACAAGAGAAGAAAGGTTGATACTCTATAAGGACGTGGCCGAGGGACTTCTGGATAAATTGGAAGCCTATGAGATCATCCATATCCAACAAGCGGAAAATACGGAGGCAGATATCTTGTCCAAGCTGGCTGCGGGAAGTGTGCCTCCCTACCTATCGATGACTTGTCGCACCGAGATCATAGAACGACCAAGTATTGAGGTACTCTCGATTTGCACAGTCGTCCGGGCACCCGCTTCCCCGCCTAGGTTGGAGGACTCCTCTGCTTGGCCCTAGTTTGCGGACATGGTCAGGTATAAACAGAAATCAGAATTGCCGGATAAGATGGAAGACGCTGATCGCATCAGGAGGCGGGCTCCCTCCTATGAGTTGGTGGATGGCCTACTCTACAAGCAGTCCTACGGAGGTCCCCTACTGCGTTGCGTATCCCGCAAGGAGGCTAAGACTGTGATGGCTGCCGCTCGCCGAGGAATCTGCGCGGCCCATCAGGGGGCCAATACGTTAGCTAGGAAACTTATCATTTAGGGCTATTACTGGCTGACCATGGTGAAAGATTGCATTGAAGAAGTGTTGAGATGCATCATGAGCCAATCCTTCGCTAAAAAAAGCACCCGACCAGCAACCTTCTATACACCGATCACCACCGCAATCCCCTTCGCCAAGTGGGGCATCAATCTGTTGGGGCCGCTCCCTCAGGCGCCCGGGCGAGTGCGCTTTTGTATAGCGGCCGTGGATTACTTCACCAAGTGGGCAGAAGCGGAACCCTTGGCGATCCTCTATCCGCGAGGAAGATCACATCCTCTATGCGAGGATGGCTGATACCGCCTGCTCAGGCAAAGGCGGCCACGCCGAGAGGAAGATCACCTCCTCTCTGCGAGGATGGCTGATACCACCTGCTCAGGCGAAGGCGGCCACGCTGCGAGGAAGATCAACTCCTCACTGCTAGGATGGCTGATACCGCCTGCCCAGGCGAAGGCGGCCACGCCGCGAGGAAGATCACTTCCTCTCTGCGAGGATGGCTGATACCGCCTGCTCAGGCGAAGGCGGCCACGCCGCGAGGAAGATCACCTCCTCTCTGCGAGGATGGATGATACCGCCTGCTCAGGCGAAGGCGGCCACGCCACGAGGAAGATCACCTCCTCTCTGCAAGGATGGCTGACTACTGAGGGACTTGGCCGGTTTAGATGTTCCACGGGGGCTTGCAGGCAGCAAGCCTCGCCCACTGAGGGACTTGGCAGTTTTGAAGGTTCCTTGGGGGCTTGCAGCCAGCCAGCCTCGCCCACTGAGGGACTTGGCCATTTTGAGGGTTCCTCGGGGGCTCTTAGGCAGCTAGCCTCGCCTACTAAGGGACTTGGCCAGTTTGGAAGGCTCCTCGGGGGCTCGTATGCAGCCAGCCTCGCCCGCTGAAGGACTTGGCAATTTGGAGGTTCGTCGGGGGCTCGTAGGTAGCCAGCCTTGCCCACTGAGGGACTCGGCAGTTTGGAGGTTCCTCGAGGGCTCGTATGCAGCCAGCCTCGCCCACTGAAAGACTTAGCAATTGGGAGGTTCCTCGGGGGCTCGTAGGCAGCCATCCTCGCCCAATAAGGGACTTGGCCGGTTTGGAAAGTTCCTCGAGGGCTCGTAGGCAGCCAGCCACGCCCACTGAGGGACTTGGCAGTTTGGAGGTCCCTCGGGGGCTCGTAGGCAGCTTGCCTCGCCCACTGAGGGACTCGGCAGTTTGGAGGTTCCTCGGGGGCTCGTAGGCAGCCACCCTCGCCCACTAAGGGACTTGGCCGGTTTGGAAGGTTCCTCGGGGGCTCGTAGGCAGCCAGCCACGCCCGCTGAGGGACTTGGTAGTTTGGAGGTTCCTCGGGGGCTCGTAGGCAGCTAGCCTCGCCCACTGAGGGACTCGGCAGTTTGGAGGTTCCTCAGGGGCTCGTGGGTAACCAGCCTCGCCCAGTGAAGAACTTGGAAGTTGAGAGATACCTTGGGGGCTCGCAGGCAGCCGACCTCACCCGCTGAGGGACTTAGCAAATTCTCGAATGATTGTTCAAGGTTGATGGACGGTGAGCAATGCGCGCACAAACAATAAATAGGCAGGAAGATAACGAAAGCAGAAAAGAACAAAAGCCCAGCGGGCAGAAATACATTCAAAAAATTGGGAAACGAGAGTCGAACAACTAGTCTATTCTAAGCTCACCCTCCTGGCTAGCCTGACGGAAATGCTTTCCCAATGAGCTCGGGCTTCAATATGAGAGACGCAGCGATGACGCACATTTTGTTCATATCTTTTTGCAAGCTTGCGCGACCGGACGAAAACTGGGTGGACATCCACCCTCTCCTTGACGGACAACAGCAGAGGTGTTGTCAGAGTCCGATATACATTCCGGCCTACCCCGTTGTTGTGGAGAGACTGTGGATCTTCTACAAAAGGAGGCGCACCCCCTTGCGGACGAGCGTTTGCTCCATTATAGGAGGGCCCCTCAGACTCTACACTAGCATATGAGGCCGCATCTTGGTGCGGCGATGGTCGCACCACAACGGCCGAAAGGATGGGACTCGTAGGCAGCCAGCCTCGCGCACTGATGGACTCGAAAGCTTATGAGGATCATTGGAGGCGCGCGGGTCGTCAGCTCGCCGGTGAGGACAGCACCCTAATGCGAATAGAGCGAGGGATACCGGCTGCCAACGGACGAACCCAGAGGAAAGAAGGCGTGAGAGTGAGGAGCGCAAGAAAGATCGGGGGTATTTATAAGGACGGAGAGGTGGTGAGAGCGTGACACATGTCTCTGGCCGGAAAGACGTGATCGTTGACGTGACACTCGAGATGGCGGATGTGAAAAGGCATGTTCCGGCGGAGTCAGTGGAATAGCCATCATTGCTCTTATAGCGACTGTACCGCGGGACCAGCCTGAGACTCGCCCGAGCGTTTAACAAAATCCGAACAGACTGAGAAGCCAGGCGGCCAGGACATTTTCGGGGAACTTGTGCTTTCTGTTATTTACTTCTTCAGGTTAACGACTTACCTAAAACCTAAAAAAGTGAGGGACTGGTGATAGATACCCCAAATTAGCCGCCTGGGCAGGAGACCAGATAAGGGAGCCGAGCCGGTAGCTGGCCAGGAGGGAAAGATCAAATTGCTAAGAACCTCCCGATCACCATAACAGACACCCCCGAAGTCTACTATGCACTTATCAAGCATTCAGCATGCCAACCGCCGCAACCTCATGCGAGCCCCGGAAGGCAAGGTCGATGGGCGACCAGCCACAATGATCGGTGTGTCCCTGATCCCGGACCTCATTGGACTGGGACGGGCGACCAAGTCACGTGGGCGGTGTGTCCCCAGCCGCGCATCACCCCAGGACCCGGACGGGCGACCAGGCTGGCCGGGAGGAATGCTCTTACCCAGAGGCAGGAACCCAGGAAGGCGTCCTCATGCGGCCGGGACAGCTCCCGATCGGGCACACGCCCCGAAACGCGTATCAGCAGATTTTTCGGAAGCAATCTCCGCTTAGATTAGGTAGTTTCCATAAATTTGCTTGGATAGGAAAAGTAGGGAATCGACGGTTGCATCAGCTCATACGTCAGCCCTATCTATCCTTGACCTTGGCTAAACGTCAGCCCTACTTACCATGCATGGATTGGATATTCGTGTATAAATATCCCCATGGGATTCCCATGGCGGATGACTTTTTCTCTTTGGGAGGGAGGACGAACTCTCTCTTTTTTAGCGACATATTTCGAAGGGCAACACCTTAAAGAAATAACAAGCAGTTATTCTCTAAAATTGTTCTTGGTTTCTTACTTTCTCTACACTCACAAACATAGTTATCATGTAGTGTTGGCCTGCCGGGCAGCCATCAACGCTGTGAAAACCAACACCTCTGTCTGCTGGGCAGTTTGAGCTTCTGCGTTCTAGCTTAATGTTGTGAGTTTGCCACCATAAGCTTGAGGGGGTGTAATAGGACTCTAATGTGTTGAGTTGTATTAGGACTCTACCTTATCATTATATCTTGTACATTGTTCAGACTGTATTATTGATTATTGATGTGAATACAATTCTCTTGGTTATTCCACACACACTCATCAATATTAATTCAAATATGGAAAATTCAACAATAAAATTACAAAGTAGGAAAAACATAGGGATTTAGACTTAATGAAATTATGGGATCGATAGGGATAAATGGAATTAGGAATTTAAGGATTAGGGTTTAATATTTGAGTAATATAAAAAAATGACAAAGAACTAACTTGTAGGATGGTGATGGCGACAGCAACGGGAAGATGAGTCCGCAATCTCGATGGCGGCAGAGGCGACTTTGGTGTAGGAGCGACGACGACTGGAAGAGGAGTTTGCTAACTCGACGGCGGCAGAGGCGAGAAGAGGCGACTTTGGTGGAGGAGCGACGATGACAGAAAGAGGATTGCAGCTTAGGCATCGGCTTACAAACTGGAGGGAAGGCTGAGACAAAGGGAGACTGGAGGACTAAGAAGGCTAAGGGAACGAGGGGAGAATTTTTTGTTTGAGAGGGAAGAGTGTTTTTTGCTAAGTGTTTATGAGAAGGAAGTTAATTATTTTTTTCTTTTATTTTTATCTTTTAAAGAAAGAATAATATATCTAATTAAGCAAATTAAAGTAAAGTTTTTTTTTCTAAGTCTTCATGTTTTTCTAAATTAAGTATCTAGAATATAATTGTCTAAATATATAGTAAAATATAATTATCAAAGTGTCGTTTAAATTTAACCTTTATCCTTTTTAAAAATGCACAGAAAGACAACGAACTTTTAAAACCGTTGTCATAGAAGTGTTGTGTATTCAAATTGTGCTTAAAGACAACACACTAATCAACAATGGATAAATAAAACCATTGTCTTTTAAAAAAAAAAAAAATCGTACAAATATATTGTTTTTAAAAACCATTATTTTTGAAGTGTTGTGTATTCAACATGTGTTTAAAGAAAAGAAAATCAAAACTCAATTATTTTATCATTTTCTAAGAAAGAATAACATATCTAATTAAGCAAATTAAAGAATTTTTTTTCCAAGTAAGTCTTCAATTTTCTTTCAAATTAAGAAATTATCTAAAATATAATCATCTAAGTATACGTATATAGTAAAAATTAATTATCAAAGTGTCGTTTAAAAAGAATCATTGTCCTTAAAGACAATATACTAACAACAACGGACAAATAAAATCGTTGTCTTTTTATTTTTATTTTTTTTAAAAAGCCCAAAGACAATGGACTTTTAAAATCATTATCGTAGAAATGTTGTGTATACAAAGTGCGCTTAAGACAACAAATCAATGACAACGGATAAATAAAACTATTGTCTTACAAAACTGCTTAAAGACAACGATTTTACAAACCATTGTCTTTTAAAAAAACACACAAAGATCACACAACGGTTTAAAAAACTAGTGTCTTTGAAATTTGTGTATTCAAGTGCACATAAAGACAACACATACACAAACAACAACGGTTCTTTTTTTTTTAAAGGCCCGCAAAGACAACGGTTTTAAAAAACCACTGCCTTTGTAGTGTTGTGTATTCAAGTACGATTAAAGGCAACACACCAACGACAACGGTTAAATAAAACCGTTGTCTTTTATAAAACAAAAACAAAAAAAAAAACAAAAAAAAAACATAATGCACATAGACAACAGTTTTAAAAACTCGTTGTTTTTCAAGTGTTGTGTATTTAAGTGCACTTAAAAACAACACAACACACCAACAACAACGGTTAAATAAAACCATTATCTTTAAATAAAAAGAAAATGCACAAAAACAACGGTTTCGATAAACTGTTGTCTTTGAAGTGTTGTGTATTCAAGTGCACTTAAAAGACAACACACAAACGACAACGGTTAAATAGAACCATTGTCTTTAAAAAAAACACGCAAAGACAATGGTTTTAGTGTTGCGTATTCAAGTGCGCTTGAAGACAACACACGGTTACATAAAAGCATTGCCTTTATTTTTAAAAAAAAAAATACGCATTGTTGGTCCCGATAGGGTGGTGAAAGTCTAGAGGGGGGGTGAATAGACTTTCAAGCTTTTTCAAAATAAATAACTCTTTGGTAACTTCAACTCTAAGTAACAAGTAAATAGAGTAAGTTTGAACTGCACAGCGTAATAATAGTATGTAAAGAGTTATGCCCAACCAATAATTTAAATGCGCATGTAAGATGTGTACAGATGATGTGTAAAGTGACAGAGATATCTTTGAATAAATAGAGAAGATGGTTCACTCAATATATAACAATAATATTCAAGATTGTAAATAAATGTCGTGTCACGTCGACCGTGTAACGAACGTTACATGCAACACGTCAAACTTGCTTAGAATATTCCAATATTTAAGCTCGAGAAGTTTGAGTCACATGCATACGTGAAAACACACTAAACCCGAAGGATTAAGATAACTGTGAATAGAAAACGGGTTAGTCGGATAAGTTAGATAGATAGAGCAGATTATGTAAGTGCGGTATGTAAATGAGAGAGGCAATTTATAGTGGTTCGGAAGTGGCGTAATCTTCCTAGTCCACTTTACTCCATTCACTTCTAAGAGTAATTCACTATTTTCCACACACAGTTACAATAGTGAATAAGCGCTACACAAGCACTTCTTCCGGATGTCTTGCACACAGCTACACCCGACTCCGAGTGTCTCGCACACAGCTACACTCAACTCCGAGTATTTCGCACACAGCTATACTCAACGCCAACCAAGTGTTTTGCACACAGCTGCACTTAGCAACTACAAGTGTCTCGCACACAGCTACACTCACTAGAGTATTTTGCACACAACTATACTCTTTTTACAATTACAAATACAAAGATAATTGTATCTCTCTCCAACTAGTTTTGAGACTATTCAGACAAAGTCTCTAAGAATATTTGAGCACTTGCACCTGTTCACTTCTTGTCTCGTGTGTATTCACCTCTATCTCTTCTTGTCTTCAAGTTTTCATGGTTTTTTTATAGGCAATCAAATATATCCGTTGGAGTGGGATAATTTGATATTTGAAATTTGAATCTTCATAGCCTGATATTGTTGACAATAGTAGATCTTCAATTTTGATTTGATTGTCAACTTGCCTGACAAAATAATATTTTATCTCAACTTAATTTTCAAGTTATTTCTTAAAATATTATTTTTGTTGTCAATTTGAATTTCCAACGAATCTTTGAAATAAATTCTTCTGATAGAATTTATTTCTAGGATAAGTTTTTATATTCATGTCTTCATAAATATTTTCCGTTCTGATCAATATCTTCAGGCAATTTTGGATTCTTGTGGCATGTGGGCTGATTCAAAATAAATTCCTTCGAATTTATTCATTTTCTAAACATCTTGCTTCTTTGCCACATTGTGCTCCTTTGACTTTGGCATTTCTTGCTTGTTTGACTTGAACATTGTGCTTCTGATTCAGTCACATTGTGCTCCTTTGGATACATCGTACTTGTTCACATTGTGCTCCTTTGGATACATCGTACTTGTTCACATTGTGCTCCTTTCAGACATTGTGCTTGTCTGAATTCTTGACTTCTAAAAAATAAGTCCTTAGGGGGGAATCTATCTTGGGTATGATCGTTTTGGGTAAAGACTTCTACCATTTCGCCGTTAAACTCATCCAATCATATGTTGCAACGCCATTCCTTTATGCCTCTTCCTCCGATGAATACTCGTAGGGCCAAAATTAATTTTCCAAATTAATTTTGTTCTTCATATGGTAGATTTCCTTTGACTCGATATTCTGATTTATGATGCTTGTACTAAAAGACCTAAAAACTAAGGGGATCTAAAGTACATTTGGCTCATCAAAACTTACGAAAATATTCCTATCAATTTTCCCCCTTTTTGATGACGCCAAAACCTATACTCAGTCATTTGGCTTGTCTTTTAAAAACAATTATTTTTCAAAAGATTTTATTAATTTTTGACAGAGCCATGATGAGTTTAACATTTGATTTTGACTCTAGGAAAGGCATTTTTAGCAACTATGTTCCTATTCGCATTTTTGGACTTAATGATAACGAAATTTTGTAATTTTTTCAATTTATGCGATTTGATACAATCTAAGCTAAAATATATTACCTTTCAAGACAAATAACAATAAAAAGGAAAACTTAATAGCATCATAAACAGATAATTCGAATTATTTCAAATTGTTCCATGATCATGAGTTCAAGTTCGTGGACCATACACAAAACAATTGTGACAATCATACAAATCACTTGAAGATTCTGTTTCTTCTCTCTTCAAGCACATGATTAATATGATTTTGAACTTCAATGAAATTGTCACTAATGGCATAATTGTTGCATACCTGCCCAATCACATAATAGTTGAATGCTTCAATGATGTTGTCCCCGGGCAGTATTCCTTCTTCATACCATATGATGCACTCTTCCAGACTTCTATCACCTTGAAGCTCGGCATCATTGACTTTGATATAGTCTTTAAGAACCATGATCATCAAAGCTCTAGCATAGCTTTTGATCCTCCTGAAGTTTTCATTCGAAACCCACAGGTTTTGGTCACTTGGACCACTTTTCTTCATCCCCTTTGGTAGGTCATTCAAGGTTGCCAATCTTGGCATTTCAACTCTACCATCTCTTGGTGTGGATTCCAAATAGAGAGCTGCTTTGTTGTACCAATTGATTTGCTCAACATTTCCACCTACACAAACAATATCACGAAATGAACGGTTAGTGGTATTTGTGATGCTTGATCCTCCTGGACTGCCAGCCTCACCACCACCGAACCAATATTCCAATCCTCCTCTTCTACCAACATTTCTGCCAGCAGATCTGCCTCTTCCTCTACTACTGCTTGTACCAACATTTCTTGTAGCCATGGCAGTCATAATCATTTTAAGCATGCCTTCCAAATGACTGAATCTCTCTTCCCCCTTTTTGGCGTAATCAATGAGTGTATAAACTGATTCTCGAAGAGATGAAACAGATTCGGATATGTTCTCATATGAACCTCGAAGGCAGCCTACTTTGGTATTGATGGAGATGAGATCTGTGTGAACATCACTAATCTGCTTCTCATGTTGATGAACCACATTGAGAATTCCTTGACTTTGGTTCACGGCAATTGCTTCATTTGCTTTTCCAGCATTTTTGAGGATTTGAGATAGTTGGATGTAGAACTCATTGAGTTTCCCTTTGACATTTGTATTCAATCCTCCAACTTGTCTCTCAAGTGCTTGATGTGTGTCAATCAAGTGTTGTTGACTCCTCCGGTTTTCATCAAATGAGGTTTTGAATTTTCCTCCTTGAGTATTGACAACATTATCCACATGAGTGCAGATACCTTGAATCATACTCTCTATTCGGTCACCAAGGCTTAGTACAACATTTTCCAGATTTTTCAGTCTTTCATTTGAGGTTGTGCCATCAAGGTTTTGCTCTTCTTGGGTTGCGGGAATACACCTTGCTCCTTCTTGAGCAGAATTATCTCCAAGCATGTGAGATTGTGCTTGATTTTCTAGTAAATTCCCTTCTCTTTCTGGCGAGTGTAACACGTGTGTGTCACCTTGCATACTTTCTGCATGAATTGATTGAATTTCCTCCGTATGGTGACTGACTTGCATGGCATGATATTCTTGACTAATTTCTGTTTGATTCAACACACTAACATCATATAGTCCACTGTCCATCAAATGTACACCACGTGTGACATTTTCTTCTTCTTCGTTTCTTGTAACCTCAATAGGTTGAACAAACTCATCAATGTCAACTAAAAAATCATCTTCAGTTGGCATGTTTCTTTGGACTGTGTTGTCATGAAAAGTCTCGGCCAACTTGGCTTTTAATTTACTCACAAATGCTCCATTTACGGTAGAAATCAATGTTGCATGGCCAACATCTAAACTGCCAATCCAATTCAAAGAAAATACTTCTTCTTCCTTCATACTCGATCCTCTTGTCATCAATTCTTGATAAGAGCTAATTCTCCAATTTCTCCAATTTAGAACTCTTTGATATTCATTCACCAAAGTCAAATCAAGTCCATCAACTTCGTATATCTCCTCATTTATCAATGTCTCCAATTCGGCTATTCGGGAAAAAGGGTTCAAGGTACTTTGGCTTGTGCTGGGATTAAAGTTTGATGTGGGATTGTGACTCATGGTGGGATTTTGGCTTGAGTTTGGTTCGTGACTAGAGATTGGGTTTTCAAGGGGTTGCATTGAGGGTTGAGGGTTTAAGCCAAGGATTTCTGCAACTGGCCTTTTCCTAGCAGGAATACCTCTCGGTTTTCTCTTTCTTTTGGAATTCAACTCGGTTGACACTTCATGATCTTTAAATAAAATCCTGTTGTTTCCAAATGGCTTTCTAGACCTCATTGGCAATCCTTTCCTTTTGATAATTTCTCCAATAAGTAAACCGAACCCTAGAATGTGGTTGAACTTGTCATTCCTAATTTTTGCACTTTTCACAAAATGTGCGATCCGGCTCAAAATGAGCTTAATCCGGTCACCCCTAACATCATTCATCAAGGCATGCAAATATCCAATTCTCACAGGTGATATATCCTCCATACTATTCAGTTTGCATAATACACATTTGTAGATGATTTTAACTAGCATTTCATACTCTAGCTTCAAATCAGATTTGTGACCGGAAAGGTTGGGTTCGAGAGATGCATTCTCATTTCGAATTTCTGGCCATACTTCCGTGTGATCATATGTGTGTATATCTAAGTCTAACAGTGGTTGTTCTGGACTAGATATAGGAAGTCCAAAAGTTGAATGCAACTCTTGTTCATCAATGGTGATGAGAGTTCCATTTACGGTGGACTCAATGGTCCATCCAACAACTTTGGCATTCACATAAAAATCTGCTACATCTTTATCATAAAATCCTGAGTATGGATAAGAACATAACCTCATAAGATTGCTTTGTTGAAGTGCATGGATGATTCTTTGTGCAAGTTCGGAGTTCTTGACCTCCTTGAGAAATCCGTGGGGGTCAAAACTTCCTCCGGCCTTGATTCCAACTGCTAGCTTGGCAAGATTGAGTTGTGTAGAATGTTCTTCATTCGGTTGAGAGCTTGAATCTCCAATGGCAGCCATAATGTGTTTGGTATTTTTGGATTGAGATTGAGAGAGATGAAGCTTGAGAGTTTTCGGCTATGGAAGGTGTAAAGGTTTTTGGAGAATTTGAGTGGAAAGGTGGCTTTTCGACCGGTTGGGTGAAAAAGGAGGTGCCTTTACAAAAATATCCTCACATTTGAATTTTGACTTTTAATAGTTGAGGGGTATTTTTGATATTTCAAGAGTTTTCAACCTTTGACCTAACTGATAGTTAGGTTAGGTTATATATTCTCCATCCAATTTGTCGTTTAATAGTTGAGGGGTATTCTCCATCCAAAATATCTTAGGGGATCGAAAATCCGAAACTAGAAGACACAGAGTGTGATGACCTTATGTGACGCCCACTGCGGGTTGTATACTTGCGTGAGCATTCAATTTGCACACATGCAAAATAATTGGATGCATATAAAAGGAAAGAAATAATTGATAGTTTAATTAGTGGAAAGTTTGAAAGGAACAAATCAATTAAGATGTCTAGTTATTACAGGGCGTTTGGTTGAAAGAAATTTAAATTCCCTTCTCACTTAATTCCCACCTAATTCCAAAGGCCACAAAATTCATTTGTTTGGTTGAAATGAATTAGAATTCCATGGAATTCCAATTCCCCCATTTTTATGGAATTAAAATCCCATGTTCCCCCTGGGATTTTAATTCCTAGGATTTTAGGAAGAAAAAAAGATACTGATGAGTCAAAATTACCTCTTCCTTTTTTGAACCTAAAATTAATGTCTAACAACAACAATGGACATTTTTGACTTTATACTACTTATTCCCTTTCAATTCCCATGTATACCAAACATTGGAATTTAAATTCCTAGTAATTCTATTCCTGTAAACCAAACACTGAAATTTAAATTCTCACTTTATTCCCAATAATTCATCTCACATGGAATTGCAATTCTTGCAATTCCTTTCCCACGTAATTCCCCCTCTCCAACCAAACGCCCTGTTAGAGAAAAATTGATTTTTTTGGTCAAACCACTAAGTGTCTTGAGCAAGCCCTAACTGTAGGAGGAACTTTAAGTCTGTACCATACTCAGACTAATCCCCGTTTGCACCGGGTCCGCCCAATTAAGGGTTAAAGCTAAGTGCTGGCAAGATTAGTTTTTCCATACAAGAGGGGATTCAAACTCCCAATCTCTCTTAAAGGACTAGAGTACACAACATCTCACTTCAACCAAGCTGGTATAAAGAAAGCTAAGATGTCTGAAAGGAATGAATCAATTAAGATGTCTAGCTAATTAGAGAAGAATTGATTGCATATTAATAGAACAAAATTATATATATTACAATATATGATTACCTTGTTTACAGGGTGTAATTTAGCGGTGGATGGAAAGTAGGGTGGAGAATGAAGATTCTCTCGGATGGACACTTGAAATTGAATATTGTATTATTAAGCATGAGCACACAAATGCACTAGAAAGCTAGGGGAAAGCATTGTACGCAAGGAGGTAGGGAGAGAACAAAATAAAGAAAACAATATAACAAGGAAAATAAAGCGGGGAATTTGATTGAATCACTACACATTATTCATGCTTTGGACTACGATGGATTTGGCCGGTGTAATTCAATTATGACTCACTTTTGGGAGTCGTTATGCTTACACTAGGTCGATACGTACCTAGACTCTTAGAACACACCTTAGTGTTAGGGGTGTTAGCGAACAGAGCTTTCGGCAAACTACTCGTGTTCGTGTTCGGTAAGCGTTCGTTTATGTTCGTTTGTTAAGGTAAACGAACATTAACAAACAAAATTTAGAGCTCGGTTAATAAACGAACAGAGCTTGAACAATTTTAAGCTCGTTTGCTAAGAGATCGTGAACAAGCTCGTTTGTGTTCGTTTACTAATGTTCGTGAACAAGCTTGTTTATGTTTGTTTAATAATGTTCGTGAACAAGTTCGTTTGTGTTCGTTTAATAATGTTTGTGAACATGTTCACAAACATATATATTATATTATATTATATTATATTATATTATATTAGTTTTGTAGTTGTGTTGTTTGTTTGATTATTGTTCGTGAATGTAGATTATTTATTGTTCACGAACGAATTGTGATCATGAACATGTGCAGGTGTTTGTTTATTAAGTGTTCATGAACGTAAATGAATATGTTCGTGAACGTGCTTATTAATGAACATGTTTGTGAACGTGTTTGTTAATGTTAACGAACACGTTTGCGAACGTGTTCACGAACGTTAACAAACACGTCCGCGAACATGTTCGTTAACGTTAACGAACACGTTCGTGAACGTGTTCGCGAACGTTAACGAACACTAACAAACGCTTAACAAACGAACACGAACAGGATTTTCAAAAACCTTAACAAACGAACACGAACATGAACACTCCAAATTCCTTAACAAACGAACACGAACAACCTCCGTTCGTTTATGTTCGGTTCGTTAACAGCCCTACTTAGTGTGACTAAGGCATTTTAGCAAACATCTAGCCTCCTCACGGGTCTTGCCCTCTCAGATCGAAGGACGGAGAATGCAAATATGTAGGACTCCATAGAATTACAATCTCTTGCCAATTATACTCTCCTAAACTCCTCACTTATCCCAGCCGAAGATGAGGAGAGGATCAAATATATGAGAATTTCAACTATATTATATTGTACATTTTAACATTTTTTATTTTATTTTAAAATTCATGATAATATAATTTCTTTCGTGCATCACATTGATAAAATACTATTTTATATATATATGGAAGGGTTCAGGTGCGGTTGATGCTTTCCGTGCGGTTGTGCAGTTGGACGCACCTTAAGCATTAACATGGTGCACCTTAAGTGCACAAATCACCAGACATCTTATTAAGCCCACAAACAAAGCACCTTAAGAACACAAATCACTCACCTTAAGTACAAAAATCACGCACCTTAAGCACGAAACAAAGCACATTAAGCACAAAACTCACGCACTTAAGATTTTAAAATGTCTTACATTAAACACAAACTCACGCACATTAAGTACAAAAAACACGCACCTTAAGCACAAATCTCACGCATCTTAACAAAACCCACGCACTTTAAGTTTTACCAACTACTCACATTAAGCACAAACATCACGCACCTTAAGCACAAACTCACGCACATTAAGAACAAACCCCACGCACTTTAAGAACAAATCTCACGCACCTTAAGAACAAATCTCACGCACTTTAAGTTTTAACAAGTACTCACATTAAGCACAAACCCACACACGTTAAGCACAAAACTCACACACCTTAATCACAAAACCACTCACCTTAATTTTGACTTAGATGCAAAAATTACCAAATTGCCACAACATTTTTTTTTTAATTTTGGTAATCTTAGACGTCGATTTAAGTAGAATCAATGGTTCTGTTTTAACCGCACAACCGCACCTGGGCTGTCCACCACACCTGAACCTATAGGGAGGGCTTCAAGTGAGAATCCTTTTTTAGGAAGGAACCTATGAACTAATATGAGCCATTAAAATTTACACAATCAACGGTTTATATAAAGTAATCATTATTATGTAGATCTTTAACATAATTAATTATAAAAAGGATACGCATTAAAAAAAAATTAAAAAGGATACTAGTGTAATTTTGTCTATGTTCTAATTTTAAACTAATATTATATTTGAATTGATTCCAAGATTTTGGGATGAGAAGATAAGAAAGAAGTTCAATTGGTTTAGGAGTTTACATTCGGCTAATCTACCCAGCGTCTACTGTCGTCCGGTGATCTTGAAATTTCGGCGACCGTCCGCGTTTGGAGACGTCGACAATTGGCGTGTGCGGCTCTAGGATGGCAAGTGAAGACCACGTAGGTAAGATTAATATTGAACTTTCTATGTCTGTGCGGTTTTCAATTAAGGATTTGTTTAGATTCATCCATGTGTAGTGGTGGGTTAAAGCCTACAATTACATGAATTGTTCATTATCATACTGTTGCGCGCGACCCCACAATTGCATGAAGAGTTTAGATATTTTTTGTGCACAAACCTGTGTTCCCAGATGTGTTGAACACAGAGTAATTATGCTAAACAACCAACTGGATGTCATTTACAGTGCTGACTAAATATGTTATTCTGCATCGATTAACTACTTACAACTGGATTCCTTCAGCACATCATTACTCTGTGACAAAGGGCTTGGCTGCATTCTTGTATAGGATTGGCACTAAACAGCATCTTGATCTAGGAAAAATTATCTTTGATCATATCCTATCCGTCATCAATCCTAGAGAGCAAAAGGTAAAACTACCTTATCCTAATATGATTTTTAGTATGCTTACTACTCAGGGATTATCACCACATGCTCATGAAGTAATTAATGAAGTCCACCTCACTCTACAAAGTTGATACTCGATTATTGAGTGGAAAGCATGTGAAGGATGTAAAGCCGGTCATTCCATCATTGGTGCCAGTTCAAACAGATGAAGATGAAGAAAGTCTTACTCCTTATGCATGTTCGTGACCTCCGTCACTCACTCAAGCTAAAAAGACAAGTTAATGATCTAGAAGTTGCAAGTAGGATTATCAATCAACAGCTAGATTTAGCTCGGCCGGATCGAACTTGTTACTGTTCTACTAGGACTGAGTTTGTCAGATTAATCTTCAATAACAGCTGGTGATGATCAGGTCCACGAGGAAGGTCCCCCAACTTCTTGAATTTACTTTGTCTATTCATTTAACAAAAAGGGGCCGGGGAGTAGTGAGTAGTGCGTTGATTGAGGGTGGGGGTAACTTTGAGTAATTTCTGAAGAGTAAATACCAGTGGACATCCTTCGATTTTAGTGGCACTGTCACTTTTAGTCCTCACCTTTTAAATCAATCACTTTTAGTCCTTCTACTTTTTGTTTCTAACCATCTATGGTCCTTCCGTTACACTTGGCTATCTAATGCCATTTTCTCAAGGGCAATTCGGTTCGTTCTTGAAATTAAAATTAGTTGAAAATTAGGCATTTTAATGAATGCAAGGCGTGTAATTTCTTCAAAAAAATACTTAATACATTAATTATGAAAGGATCGAATTGCCCTTGAGAAAACGGCATTAGATGACCAAGTGTAACGGAAGGACAATAGATGGTTAGAAACAAAAAGTAGGAGGACTGGAAATGGATGATTTAAAAGGTGAGGACTAAAAGTGACAGTGCCACCAAAGTTGGAGGATGTCCAATGGTATTTACTCAATTTTTGAAAGACAATTGGTTGCTTGGTTTTACAGGTCTTCCTTACTTGCATGTTCTTGGTTTCTATTTGGGTTTGTAATAAGTCAGAACAATCGTCCTTTGAAAAGGACTTTATCTTTATTTTTATATTAGTAACTGCTCTTTAATTACTTGTATTATGTTTTAATTGAGTTTTTTTGCCAAATAATAGCCACAGGGAGATTTTGTTAGTGTTTAAATATTGTAGACCCAAACATGTAATTGGCAAATTATGTTGGTTAGGTTTAGTGTCTAGTTATAGGACTGATCGAAGATCTAACAGAGCAGACACTGCACGTATTCGCAGATAGCTTGTACATCAGTTACCTATCTGACGTACCTCAAAGGGTAAGATAGTAATTCAATCTCCTATTTGAAATATCTTAGGAATTACTTATCTTTCAAGAATCAGAATACATTATACATGAGAGATGTCTAAAAACAGAGATAAGGAGAAATATACAGAGATTACGAAGCAATATTTGAAACATAAGAAACTCTCTCCATAACTTAAAAGGATTACTCTAATGTATCATCTTCTCAAGCCAATATGGTGAGATTACGAAGCAATATTTGAAACATAAGAAACTCTCTCCATAACTTAAAAGGATTACTCTAATGTATCATCTTCTCAAGCCAATATGGTGATTTGATCTAAAAAGTCACTTGAGAAGAAAAGGTCTACAAATTTGTATATTGTACCGTATCCATACAACTGTGGTACAGTGGTGAGTGCGTCAGTGAGACGGACAGTGATAATGTGGATCTCCAAAGAAGGCATTTCTTGGACTGTTGATTGCATAGATCTCCAGCGTCGATAATCCTCTATGGTATATTATGAATGAGTTTGATTCGGATATTAGGGCTAATTGTTGAGGGAAATGAGTTGATCTCCGGCGTCGATAATCCTCTATGGTATATTATGAATGAGTTTGATTCGGATATTAGGGCTAATTGTTGAGGGAAATGAGTTGTTTTGGCTGGGCTTGAAATTAAAAGATTGTTTTTCCCTTATTTTTAATGGCGCAGACACATATGTTAAAGGAATGACTACTTCAGGTTGAAATTCAAAACTCGGAGAACCAAGGTGGTCGATTTGAAAATTTAGGACTAAACGTGGCGAAATTACCAAACTCGGATGACCTTAGATGGCATTAACTCATTCTTTAAATAAATTATTTAAATTAAATATAAATATTGTGCATTAAATCAGTTGCGCAATGTGTGCGTAAAACCTAAAATTAAAAATAAACGTTTATTGGAGGTGTCCATCTAATAGATCCTGTTTCAGGATATATGGATTGAAGTATGGTATGCAATGGACCCCAATTCATCTTTGAAAACCATTATTTATTATATTGTGTTCCCTTGATGGGACGACAAAGAATAAGTTCCTAAAAAAATTCTTTAAGGAGCAAGCAATAATATATCTATACTTTAATCTGAGGATTCGGCTAGAATGCAAGATACCAAAAACTTTACAGGAAAAAAGAATGAATGACCCAAGAAATCATCTTTTGGAAGCATGCAAATAAATCAAGGTATATCTGTGTACAAATTAAAGAAGTCTTTGATTGGTGTTCGCTCTTTCTGTAGGTATATAAATCCAACAAAACCCACAAACAATTTCAACAATCAAATCAAAGTTTCAAGAAAAGCAAAGAATTCGGCCAAGGATCGGAGAGGTTGAAATAATATAATGGATTCAAGGAAGTTTACACTACCTCTGAACTATGAAGATTTTGATCCAGATTTTGATCAGGTACAAGAGCCTCAAGTTGACACTCTCCTCATTTATTTACCAGGTGAGATTTCGATGATCCTTTTAGTTTTGTTATTAAAACACATAGCGCTTTAATAAAAGTAACAAGTATAAAGATTAAAAGACCCCTATAATAATAATAATAATAATAATAATAATAATAATAATAAGGGTATAATCATTCATACTTTCTTCCCAACTGAAAACAAAATATCATCGCTACCTTTGAAAAACTTTTTCCTCAAAACATTTTTGGTCATGTTAGGTAAAATAGTTAGCCTATTCGTCAATTTTAACTTATTTGACCACTATTAGCTGTTTGATTTGGTTAAATAATCAATATGAGTATTTGATTAATAGCTTTTTGTAACAACTTATTGCTCCAAAATGTTAAAATTTAAAAAATTGCTCAAGATAGCTTTTTTGACCAGCTTTTTGAGAAAGTCATTTTCTATGTAATCAGTTAACAAGTTAATTTACCAAACACTTCTACAATCAGCTAATTCTATCAACTAAGTCAAATCCAGTAACATAATCAACTAAAAGGGCGGATTATTGTCCACACAGTGTTATGTGGACCATAACAAAAAGTACATTTTTAATATACTAAATGTACATTATTTTTGTACTGAATGTACATTAGACAATATAATGTACACTCGGTACAAAAATATTGTACATCCCCTGAATACAATATACATTATTTTTGTGCTAAATGTACATTACTTTTGTACTAAATATACATTATTTTATAATATACAAAATATGTTCCACACAACTAGTATGAATTGGTCCACACAATAATGATTGAAGTAACAGCTATCACTAACACTATTTACCAAACATCCCATTATGTGAAAAAACTTTGAAAAACTTTTTCCATGGAACCAAACATGTTGTAAAAGTTTAATAAGCTGCTGCCTGCTGGTTTTTGGCCGCAGGTTTTAGGAAGGAGGAGATAAGGGTTCAATTAACCGGAACAGGAATCCTGAAGATCAGCGGTCAGCGGCGGCTCGAAGGCGACAAATGGAAGCGGTTCTTGAAACAATTCCAGGTTTCATCCAACTGCGACACCCACCGGATCAGTGCCAAATTCGAATCCGGCACTCTCTACATAACACAGCCCAAACTCATCATCCCTGCAGCAGTGGAAAAACCCGCAGATTCAGAAGAACAGAAAACGAAGGAAGCTGCAGAACCGAAAGGCGGAGAATCGGAGGATTCTGAAAGCGACACGACGGAATCGGAGAACACTTCCGACAAGGAAGGCGTAGGCGCGGCTTCAAGAACGGAACCGGGTGAGGATGATTCTTCGGATAAGAAAGCGGCGGATGATAAAAGGGCCGCCGTCGCTGGGAAATCTGATGGGGAGAAAAGTGGCGGCGACGGAAAAGCTGCAGTAATGGATGGTTACAGTGGCAATGCGCAGCTTAAGAGGTCAAGAAAGATGATGAATGTGGCTTTGGTGGTTCTGTTGGTTGTTGGTGTTGGGTTGTATCTTAACAGCAAGATGAGGTCTTCGTCGTCCAATGATGCTGCTGGAGAGCTGTGAAGATTTACGTAATAATAATTCATAATATTATCAGTGATTAAAGTGTATATTGTTGATCCAATTGAATGTGGTATTTCTGTGTGTGTTCCATGTTATTGTAAATATATATAATACTAAATATTAATTAATTGATCTTGTAGAAAGTGGAAATTTAATGGCCAAGAATGGAAGGATTTATATATTTTGGATGGGTCTCATCATAGTAGGCAAATTTTACTGGTTCATGGTCCAAAACAGTGCAATTTCTTTTAATTTAAAGAAATTGCACTTATTCTGTCTAATTAATTACTCATGTTTGCAGGGACGGAGCCAGAAATCCGGTTGAGGGGGGCGAAACAGTACAGACAGATTCAGAAATTTTTTTCAGAAAAGGCGAAACATTAAAACAAAAGAGATAATTTAAAAATAAATAAATAAACTATCTGAGAAATATAATTGTAAATATTGTTGGATAGGGACGAAAAATAAAACATATCGAAACTTTATAAAAATATTCATAACAAAATATGAAACATAATTAATAAAATAATTTGAATAGAAAACACATTATAAATTACACATCTTATTATAGAGTGTGTGTAATATTAAAAAAGCTATTAAAAAAGAATTGTAAAACAATGTTGATGCTAAGATGGAACCCTTAACCTAATTATTACCAAGTATGTGCTCTACCACTTACTCTAACTCACTTCTTATTAACATTTTATAGTTTTTTTATACTAATACTAAAACATGTACTATATATACATATATACATACAAATACTATATACGGGGTGGGGGTGGGGTGGGGGGGGGGGCAGCCGCCCCACCCCCCGCTCCCTCCGTCCCTGCATGTTTGTACGATCACCACCACAAAAATATACTATTAACGTCAGTTATTTAGATCATACGACATCAGTTAAAATTAAACGTTGTACAAACATACGTTATAACTTATAACTAAAAACCGATATGATGTAGTATCTCATTTTCAAATTTTTTTAAAAAAATACATAAAACGTCATTTTTTAGCAAATAACCAACGTCGTAAATTAATTAAATATAAAAAAACATGGGAAATAAAAATATATGACGTCGATTTTTAAAGAAAACTGACGTCATATATTTTAAAAGTTTTTTTAAATAACATACCACGTCGATTTTTAACAAATAACCGATGTGGTATGTTTTTGTTTAATTTTTTAAAAATTTACATAACATACAACGTCGTGGTATGTCATTTTTTAAAAAAAAATAATTGTTTCTATATGACGCTGACGTCGTATATATATATTTTTTACATTTTTTAAAATATAAAATATATTTTTAAAATTTTAAAAATAATTATTGCTCTATACTTTGCACTTGAAAAAATGAACTTTCCTAACTTTCTATTGCAAATGCGTGCTTGTGTTTGACCATACAATATTCAATTTCAAGTGTTCATCATTTGAGAACGATATTCGGGAGAATATTCAATCTCCACCCACCGCTTAACTACACCTTGTCAAAGGGCACAACGTAGCGATATATAAAGCGGGAGAAAAAAAAATACTAAGAGTAAACGAAAAGAAACGTTGATAACAAGAAGACTTACCTAGTAAATTAATTGTGAAGGTATTAAGGGATCTTGTGGTTGGGATTTTTTCCAATAAATCCGGGAAGCTCCGACGGTGGAAAGTAACGAGTAAATTTCACTGGCCCACACATAAGGGGTATTCATAGGAAGAGAAGAGGCGCGAAAATTTGAAAAATGCTCGGCAAAATTCCCCAGGTTGATCCGATGTTGACATGTGTCCTCAGTCGTGCCTAAGGCGCAGATGATGACACATATCACTCCTAACTTAGAATCAATCAGTTGTGTATCTAACTACTTCACTTGCTAGGGGCGACACTCTCCGACAGAGCCGTGGTGTCACCCGTTGTTTCGATGACTTCGAGGCCAGAAACAACATGTAAGGTGTGTGTGTGTGTGGGGGGGGGGGGGGGGGGAGGGAAGCTAGATGATAGTGCATATATGCCCGACCGGGTTTCTAGCTAGACATCCGGGACTGATCACCCCGGTTCGTTACCGAGAAGAACTATATAATTGTCAAAATTTCCCTACCTCCTGAGAAGGCTAACCTTAGTATTCACCTTTGAGATCGAGAAAGATGACGGCTACTTTGCCAATTTAATCGAAGGCTTGAACGGACTGTCCAATCACGTCCCGTTTACCTTTTTCCCCTTTTCCTCAAACACTTGGCAAAGCCCCCCTGACCGGCCAACCAACATCCACCACGTGGGGGACATGTAACACCCCAAATTTTTAGAATAATTAAAGCTTATGAAATCAAGGCAAATCTATCATTAATTATCCCAAACAGAGCATAAAACTATCCATAAGAGTCGGGCTGCTATGCCACACCTAGGTTTGAGAACCTAGATGCACAGGCTAAACTAACCAAACATATTTAATTTGTAAATCCATATTCAAATGCAATCCAAGGCACGCAGGCCATCTACAATGTTAGAGCTAACTAAGCTAAGTCCAAGGCTCTGACTAGCGCGCTCCGTAGCTAATGTTCATCACCTGAAAACATTCGGTGTAACAACCGTCAGCGAATAACGCTGGTAACCCACTCCAACGCGTTAAGTACAATATAGGTAGGTATAAGAAACTCATTTTGACACTGGAATACATATATACTTACGAGAGTCTAGTTTAAATCCAAGATCAAGACTCAAGACATATTATCAGACTCTATATCATAGAATAATCATAAGAACTAACAGGCACCCTAAACATGCAATACAAGACATGACAGGCAGATAAGCATACAAATAACAAGTAGAGGCAACGAAGGCATTCAATACAATCAATTAGCAAGTAGTCATCAAAGCACACAATTCATCCTCCAACCTTATACCAAGTTCCAACCTTGTAACTCCCCTCCGTCCTTATATCAGTTCCAATCTATACCTCCAGGCCACCCTTATATCACCACCCCTTATGCCTCCGGGCAACTACATGCCCCCACCGACAAACCACCTATCAACCACCAACATATCAAGATGGTGCCACAGTGCCATTCAATGATCCGCACCTCTAGTGCCAATATCAAGGGGTTAGCGCATATAGCTCTAACATGACACCGCAGCACTTATAACCTGACTCATGCTCAACAGCAAGCTAGTCGAAGGTGGGTGTGTGCCTTTCGCACAGCCACCACTATGGCCTGTACCTTTAGTACAATGACCGGGCACAAGTGGTGCCAACCGCCACCAATTCACAACCTCAACATCATCATCATCATCATCAGTCACACCGGCCATTGCGCAATGACCACGATACTCATTATCATTCAACCAATCAACACATAATCACATAACAATCAAGACACAACAACAATGACATGTATTACACATAAATTCCTAGAATGATGCCTAAAACACCAAACGAGACTTATACACGACAAACGGGGTACAACGGGACACAACGGAACACGGGGAAACATCAAACGGGGAAAAACATCATGACACACATTAACATTCCAGTGGGTAGGTGGCGGGTGGAGGACCACCCGCCGCCGGCCGCCATCTATTCCAGCGGGTGGCCCGCGGGCAGACCACCGCCCACCGGCTGCCCGCTGGAACAGTAGTCCCGGGCAGCGGGTAGGTGGCGGGTGGTTAACCCCCCCCCCCCCCCCACCTACGCCCACTAGTACACAGGCAACTTTTCGGTCTCGGGTTCACTCGTGGAACTCGAAACCATGTCCAGACACATTCAAATACATAACGACAACACCGCGTATTCAATTAACGGAAACAAGCCAAGAATCATACAAAATACGTTCGAACACGATTCATAAACATGCCAAGACTCAACATAAATCATATAGCGGTTCAAGAGCACCCGGAGCCACTGGCACATCAAGAAATCTATATGCAAAGTCCTAAACGCAAGTCCTAGGCTAGACTCAACACCCGATCATGCATAATCTCACCCAAATATACCAAGAACATCATAATACGAAATTCACGATATAAACCCTAGGGCTCTAGACACAATCAAAATACAAGATCGTTCATATAATCAATCACAATATCAAGAACATCAAGATTATCACATAAACACAATATAAACCCTAGGCAAAGCTCTATCAAGACTCAAGCACAGAATCATATATCAAAGGAGCCAATAAATAAGATATAGCAAGGAAAATAGGTTTTGTCGAGACATGGGTTACCTCTTAGCCCTAACCAATATCCCTGGCTACTAAGGTTCTTCTCTAAGATTCTTCTTTCAATTGATCTTCATAGGCTAGCTAGTGGGGGATTTCCTTGGCTAGGGTTCCTGCGAGTGATTTCGTGTGAGAGAAGGGAGAGGAAGGGTCCTATCTGATTCCTAATCCCCTATTTATATATTTAAGGGAAACCTATTCAAGGTCTGAGTAATAAGGCCCGCTTTCCTATTCCCTGTGGGTTTAAGGTTCCTGGTTCAGGTAAGGGTTCACGATTCATCGTGGACCACTCAGGTTAATTGAGGGAATTATAATTAGATTAAATACCCTTTTAATTATTTTAGTTAGCGGAATTAATTTAATAATTAATTTGGATTTGAAGGTCGTAACACGGGGTGTTAGACCCTCCCCCCTAACAGAAAGCTTCGTCCTCGAAGCTTAGACGTGATGGGGTCGAACACCCTCCCTTTGCCTAAGGTTCAGTCTACGTTACCTTGTGCGAATAGTTCAGGGTAGCGTTCCCTCATGTCGCTTTTGAGCTCCCATGTTGCTTCCTCGGTCCCGTGATTAGACCAGAGGACTTTAACCATCTCTATGGTTTTCCGGCGGGTTGCTCTTGTCTTCGTGTCAAGGATTTTTACGGGCCTTTCCTCGTAGGATAGGGCGCCATCCAAGCTCACGACTTCGGTTTGTAGTATGTGGGTTGCATCGTGTATATATTTCTTTAGCTGCGACACATGGAATACATTGTGCACTCGCTCTAGTTCGGCTGGCAATGCGAGGCGGTAAGCTATGTTCCCGACTTTTTCAAGGATTTCGTAGGGACCAATAAATCTAGGGCTTAGCTTTCATTTCTTTCCGAATCTCATCACCCCTCGGGTTGGCGAGATCTTTAGCCAGACTTTCTCCCCTGTAGAGAATTCGTCTTGCTTCCTCCCTAGATCGGCGTAAGACTTCTGTATATCCTGTGCAGCCTTCATTCTCTCTTGTATGTGCTTGACTTTCGTTATGGTGTCTTGTAGATATTGGGGTCCTAGGGTCACTGGGTTGACCATGTCTTCCCAACATACGGGGGTCCTACATTTTTGGCCGTATAGTGCTTCGTAGGGTGCCATACGGATGCTTGCGTGATAACTATTGTTGTAGGAGAACTCGATCAGATCTTGGTGTTCCTCCCATGTTCCTTGGAAGTCTAGCATGCAGGCTCTCAACATATCTTCGAGGGTTTGGATCGTCCTCTCAGTCTGTCCGTCGGTGGTGGGGTGGAAGGCGGTGCTCAATTTTAGTCTCGTCCCCATGGCCGATGTAAGGCCTTCCAGAATTGCGAGAGAAACCTGGGATCCCTATCAGAAAAAATGTTTTGTGGAACCCCGTGATATTTGACTACCTGACTTATGTAGGCTTTGGCTAGCTGTGTCATTGTCCAAGTTTCTTTCATGGCAATAAACCGCGCTGTTTTGGTTAACCGATCCACTATTACCCAGATTTTGTCTTTTCCCGTTGCTGTCGTGGGCAAACCTCCTACGAAGTCCATTGAGATAGAATCCCACTTCCCTTGGAGTATCTCAAGGGGCTGTACGAGTCCCTTGGGTTTGCATCGTTTGGCTTTCACCTTTTGGCAGTTCAGGCATTTGCTCACAAAGTCTGCTACTTCCTTCTTCATGTTGGGCAACCAAAATAACTTCTTCACATCCTGGTATAGTTTATTGCCTCCGGGGTGCACCGAATAAGGTGTACCGTGCCCCTCTTCTAGGATTTGTTTCTTTAGGTGGGGGTGTATCGTGGGTATGCACCATCTTCCCTTGTAGCGGAGGCTGCCGTCATCATGCAGTTTGAACAGCCCGTCCTTTCCTTTGGCCAGGCCGAGCTGAATCTTCCCCAGCTCAAGATCTTGTTGCTGTCCGGCTTTGATTTCTTCAAATAGTGTGGGTATGATCCTGAGGTTAAATAGTTGGATTTCCGAATATGCTTGTCCTTGCTCCATTATTTCCATATTTAGCTTCTGGAATTCTCTGCATAGCTCGTCTGACAGTACCCGCGTGGTGTTGAGGAAGTGGCTTGTTTTTCGGCTTAGTGCGTCTGTCACAACGGTAGCCCTTCCTTCGTGGTACTGAATATCCAAGTCGTAGTCTTTTATGAGTTCTAACCACCGCCGCTGTCGCATATTCAGATCTTTTTTTGGTATTGAATATCCACAGCATAATTTGCCATAATTTTCCTTACAATGTAGTGAATGTACATTTCTCAATCGTTATACCCTGCACCACGGCGCACAGTGCACTGTGCGCCCCGCGCCTCCCAAAACGACGTCGTTTTGGGAGGCGCGGTAGGAAGTTGACATGATTATGTATATTTGTTTATACAATTATGTATATTTTTTATTATGTACATTTTTTATACAATTATGTACATTTTTTTATACAATTATGTACATTTTTTTATACAATCATGTACATCCGAATCAGGAAATTTTTGTGTATTATGTTAAGAGTTGATGTGTATTATGTTAGATTATATGTATTATCTTTAAAAAAAAAAATATATGTGTATTTTGTTATATAATTATGTACATTCATGTATACAATTATGTGTATTATAGTATAACATTATGTATATTTTTGAACAAGAGATTTTTTTTTAAGGAAAATTAACTGTCAAACACTGGGTAGCAAAATTTCAAAAAAAAAAAAAAAATTGAAACGTTGTAGTTTTACATCTGGCGCACAATACAACGCGTGCCGTAGTGCGGGATATAAATTGCCTACATTTCTTCTTCAAGAGATTGTATAGCCTGAAATACCCAGGATCCCGGCAAATTATTGTGTGGACCAAGCCACAAAACGACGTCGTTTTGCCATATTAAAAAAAAAAAAAAAAATCGCTGCTATTCGCTTAACGCCGTTAGTCACTTCGTTTGTCATTTTTTCCTTTCTTCTCCGGCGATTTCCCTTTTTGTTGCGTTTCTCTCTCGATTTTCTTCGCGATTTCCTTTGATTTCTTTCCTTCAATTTTGCTACGGTTTCTCTTTCTCTATAGATTTGCTTTTTCGATTTTCCTGTGGTTTTCATTCCTCTCGCGATTTGCTTCTTCGTCGTGGTCTGTGATTGAATATTCATCTTTAATCATGGAGAGTATTGGTGATATGAACAATAGAATAGACGATGCGAATGATTTTGACGATAATATTACAGGATTTTGCACTATTTTTATACATTTTATGTTTCGTTTTTCATGTCTTTTCAATTTAATTTATTGTGTATATTTTTTATGTATTGTAAGTGATTTGAATGTTTTGGTTAATGTTGATTCGATTTATCCAATTGGTGTTGTTCTTAGTCATGCAAATCCATGTTTGTGATTCGTGTATTGCAGTGAATGTGTTGTGATTAGGGTTTGTTTAGTCGTTTGCATAGTGTACATTATATGTGTTCATAATGTACATTATTTTAATGTATAATGTACATTATTTTCATGCATAATTTCCATTACCTTTCAGTTGATGTCACTTCTAGGGATGCAATTGATAGGAGCTCACTTACCGTAGTCCTTGCAAGTTCTTCAAATGTTATTGATGAAAGTTCGTCTATTTCAGGTTTTCTTTTATTAATTAGTATTATTTTAATTATTGGTAGTTGTGTATCAATTATCAAATGATCATGTTGCAATGATTCGTATTGTATTATTTTTTTCTTTTTTCTTTTTTTTTTGTGTTTATCTTATGTTACAATGAACTATTTTTGCCCCTAGCGTATATTATTTTACAGTGTTGGTGTTTAAGTGCATCAATATGAAAATTTCATTCAATCTGAAAATTTATATCTGAGATGGGAATCTTATGCTCACATTGTCTACATATTCTCAACATTAACTGTGTTGGAACAATACCTAACCAATATATATGTTGAAGGTGGACAAAAAGAGTTGTTGAAGATAGGATCATGGATATTTCATCCGGTTCAAATATGTTTACGGTTGCATCTTCAATTTGGGTTATACAAATGGGTATGAAGTTCCAAAGATTAATTAATTATTTGAAGTCAAGATAACTGCAAAGCATGTCAAGTTTGTGAGGCGGATTTTATGATTTTAGAAGAATGATTGAAGTTGAGGTTGGTCCTATTAATTTAGAAGAATTTGAAACACCCTTACCAAGTGGTGTAATACAGAATCTTGTACGTAGAGGTGTGAAAGGAGACCGTAACCGAAGGTTGGTTAATACATCGCAAAAGAAGCATAATCAAGCTAGAGCTCGAATAAATTATAGCAAGACAATTGAATCAAACACAATGGCTGCAGTTCAACAGGTTGTTTCTGAGATTGTTGGTAGTGGATATCTTGTTTATTCAAGTGGTAGTAGTAGTTCAAAGTTGGTTTGTGTTAGGTCGGGATCTCAAAATATTTCAAATGATAATTGACTGTAGTTGTAATAGAATTTTGTAGGATATAGACTTGATTTAAAATTCCATGTTTGATGTTTTGGAGTGATGCACTTTATTCTAAAATATTATGTTCTTTATGTTTAAAATTGGTTGGTGAGTTGATTATTGAGTTTGAATACAACCAGTTGGTGCAATTAGTAGTCCACTGAAAGGCCTAGGCCATCTATGTAGTTCTTTTGCTATAATTTACTGAAAATGTACATTATTTTTGTCTTTAGTGTACATTAGTTTTGCCTCTAGTGTACACTATTTTACAGTGTTAGTGTTTTTTGAATGCTACTAGCTCTATTACAATGTAGTATCTGTTCATATACTTTCTCAACCTACTGAAACACAAAGAGCTAATAACGCCTCCACTGAGGCTTGAACTCACAATCTTCCTAATGGAAGTCCAACCCGGGTACCATTGGACCACATAGTCCTGGTTACAGTGTTGGTGTTTAAATGAATTAGAATGAAAATTTCATTCTATATGAAACTATACATTATTTTTGTACTTAGTGTACATTATTTTTTATCCTAGTGTACATTATTTTATAGTGTTGGTGTTTAAGTGCATCAGAATGAAAATTTCATTCAATCTGAAAATGTACATTATTTTTGTCCTTAGTGTACATTATTTTTGCCCCTAGTGTACACTATTTTACAGTGTTGGTGTTTAAGTGTATCAGAATGAAAATTTTATTCAATCTGAAAATGTACATTATTTTTGTCCTTGGTGTACATTATTTTTGTCCTTGGTGTACATTATTTTTGCCCCTAGTATACAATATTTTACAGTGTTGGTATTTAAGTGCATCAGAATGAGAATTTCATTCAATATGAAAATGTACATTATTTTTTACCTTAGTGTACATTATTTTTGCCCCTATCAAAGTTTGACAAAATTCACATCATTTTGTCACTGCATAATGCACCTGTCAACCTTGTTAAAAAAAGTAAAAAACCAATGAACCAAAAATTAATATTCCCCCAGCTATAGAAACCTACTCAAATTTGCTAAACATTATTTGTCACTTCAACATTTTTCCAATAAACCAACAATCAAGCTACTCAAAACTACACATTTGTCTTACTCAAAACTAAATAATTGTCTTTTCAAGTACCAACAGTGAACATTCAATGTCATTTTGAAACATAGATTTCTCTTGCTTTCTTAAGCACTTCCTCTTTGTTCTCATTGATTGGCAGCAGTAATATGCATGAAGATCTTAGGAAAATGGCCTGCACATATATTCAGAAACAAATAAAAGTTAATATATATGTCTATTCTTAATAAGGAAATAATGTAAACTAAGGGCAAAAATAATATATATTTTCATATTGAATGAAATTTTCATTCTGATGCACTTAAACTGGACACTGTAAAATAATGTACACTAGGGGCAAAAATAATGTACACTCAGGACAAAAATAATGTACATTTCACTTTGTTGAATGAAATTTTCATTCTGATGCACGTGAACACCAACACTATAAAATAATGTACACTATGAGAAAAAATTATGCACACTAAGGAAAAAAATAATGTACATTTTCAGATTAAATGAAATTTTTATTCTGATGCACTTAAACACCAACAATATAAAATAATGTACACTAGACACAAAAATAATGTACATTTTCAACAAATTATGGCAAAAGAACTGAATAGGGACTACAAAGATGCAAAGTCAGAACTCATAATTGAAGTTCAACATTCTGTCTAAAGTTATATTCTTAAAGAGCAACCTCTTAATTATCCACTATATTATTACAACTCAGAATTGACAACAATGAACACAGAACACAATAAAGAAAATATTATATTAAGCAGCCAAAAAAAAAAAAAGATTAAAGCCTTAAAGAGCAAATGAGAGGCATACTAACAGCCTAACATCCTAGAAAATTGATAACACCCAAAAAATAGAAGCTGATTATAGGAACACTTAACACATACAGAACAACTCAACAATAAATTCAATTCCTTAAAAAAAAAAAAAAAAAAAAAAAAAAAAAAAAAAAAAAAAAAAAAGGTAAGACCTTAGAAGTAATATCTAACAATTGTGTTACAACCAAGCAACAAAATCGAATACTGAATGCAAAAATCAAATTAGAACTTCGAGGACCTTAGACTCTAATTATACCATTAGAAAAGATCATTCACAACAGATTGCAAATGCAAGGACTCTTAAAATCTCTTAAACCAAACACTGTTTGAACTTAATTATAAATTCTATTACTCCATTCCAGAATTACAGCACATAAAGAACTAAAAATACTTCATTCTATAATAATTTAAATAACGCATTATCACATATCATGCAACTTTGGTATGGAAACAGCAAGAAGGGAAAGCTTAAATAATTGAACTCCATGCCTACCCAAATCCTTCAAATGATTCACTCTGGTAACAGGGATGATAGGGGCAGCCAGAATGCAATGCAATGCAGTAACTATGCTCATAACTTTCATAATTTTCGCCATTAAAAATCAACCAAAATGCAGAAAAGTACAGTGTACAACAATAAATCACAGAAAAATGGATCTACAAAATGCAACAAAAACCCTAAGTAGAAACCACTATGAAGGTATAAACCCTAAGTAGAAAATAATGTACATTCCTGTTGTTTGAAGCTCTAATAGGAGTGGGTGTGTGTTTAATAAGAATAATACCTTAGGAATCTGTGCAGCAATGAAGGTTTTCTCTCGTTTCAGTAGTGTAGACGACAAGCTAAGGCGCAATGGAGAGGACGAAGCGGCGTATAAACCCTAAGTAGAAATCAATATTAAGGTATAAACCCTAGGTAGAAAAAAAATGTATATTCATGTATTTGAAGCTCTAATAAGAAACAATACCCTATGAATCTGCAAGAATGAAGCTTTCCTTCGTTTCAAGAGGACGAAGCGCAGTGGAGAGGACGAAGGCACGAAGTGGCAAAGCTCTGAACACAGGTCGGTCTTCGTTTAGGATTGTTGCTGCTTCTCGATGAAGCTGCTTCGTTTAGGATAATGTTAACGTCGCCGTCTCTTCTTTAAGAAGAGACGGCGTCGTTTAGGATTGTGGTCCACACAAGTTGTGTGGACCACGGTCCATGCAATAAGCATTGCAGGATCCCTACATGGGCCGTGCTTGTTCCCTCTCAAAAGCCCACTTGTTTGTCTATAGCAAATTATATCGTGCACCAAGGCGAACAATGCATTGTGCGCTCTGGCCCAAAACGACGTCGTTTTGTATCTGTTTTTTTTTTTTAAAAAAAAAATTGTTTTCCATTTCTGCTGTTAATTTCTAAAAAAAAAAACTCATGCTTCGAATGTACATAATTGTATAATAGAATGTACATAAACTTCTAACACAATACACATAATTTTTTTTGAAAGGATAATACACGTAATCTAACATAATACATAATACACATAAACTCTTAACTCTTAAAAAAAAATCTATTTCGAATATCATATTTGTATAATAGAATTTACATAATTGTATAATAGAATACACAAAAACTCTGTTGCGTCAACTCATCACACAACATAACAAAACGACGTCGTTTTGGGCAGAGTGGGACGCACAATGCATTGTGCGCCCTGGTGCACGATATAACGATTGTTTGTCTATGACAAATTATACTATGGAGCATTGTCTATATTGCAATGTTGATCACGAATAAATATTATTTTTAATATACTGAATGTTTGATTTTTAATGTACTGAAAGTTTATTTTATTGATAGTATATATACAAATGAACATTCAATATACAAATGGACTATGGTTTACGGTATAATGATTGTTTGTCTCCCCGTCATTATATCATGCACCATAGTCCACCATACAAAATGGACCAATTGTATAAGATTCATTTTTAGTATACTAAATATTCATTTTCAACATATTAAATATATATTTTTTGAAAAATCATGTTTGATCAGTTGAAGATTTATTTTTTGGTATACTACTTAAAAGTGAACTCTCAGTATATTAAAAATGAATATTTAACTTTAAAGGAGAAATATGATCAATATTTTTAGCATAAAGGAATAGTTACTTTACGCCCTTCTATATCAATCGTTATGCGTTGGACCCGTGTCCAGCACTCACTCACTCCAGCATGCTTGCTGGACACGGGTAACAGTGCCGTTAGGCACTGTTATCTCCTTTTTTTTTTTTTTTTAATTTCAGACCGCTTCATTGTAAGAGTATATGTTCATAATTTTATTACTATATGTTAATAACTATACATTCATAACTCCATAACTGTACGTTCATAACTCTATAACTGTACATTCATAACTCCATAACTGTACATTCATAACTCCATAACTGTACATTCATAACTCCATAATTGTACATTCATAATTTTCGAAGCTCTATGTTCACAATTTTAGAGCTCTATGTTCATAATTTTATCACTATATGTTCATAATTGTAAGTTCATAATGTTAGAGCTCTTTGTTCATAATTTGATCAATAACTGTACATTCATAATTCCATACTGTAGATTCATAATCTCATAACTGTAGATTCATAACTCCATAACTGTAGATTCATAACTCTATAACTGTACATTCATAACTCCATAACTGTACATTCATAATCTTCGAAGCTCTATATTCACAATTTTAAAGCTCCATGGTCATAATTTTATCACTATATATGTTCATAATTGTAAGTTCATAATGTTAGAGCTCTGTGTTCATAATTTCATAATTGCATAACTGTATATTCATAACGGAATAACTGTACATTCATAACGGCATAACTGTACATTCATAATCCAAAAAAAAAAAAAAAAATAACGCCGTTAACGGCAAAACGCGCGCGAATTTTTTTTTTTTTTAACTAAATGACGCGTTTTTTTTTTTTAAAACGACGTCGTTTTGGGCCCGTGTCCACAATTCAATGTGGACACGGGTCCAGGGCATAATTTGCCCTTCTATATTAAGTTTGCCTCCGATCTCCATTTTGGATAAACTAGTAAAAGGTTTGGGCATCAAGATTGGGCTTTATAGTCTTAATTGCCCAAATATTCACATTGGACATCCCAATACTGAGACATGCTGGATTGCTATGTTTCAGTTTTGACATGGTCATGTAATCCTATTTTGATAAATATTTTAAAACATAATATGTTACACTATGTTTACTTTTCAGTGGGTCAACCATTATGTGACTGTTATAAGTAAGTATGTTTAACCACAGAATTTTTTAGCTATGTGGTTGTCATATTTTATTTAAAATTAATTTGTGATAAATATGTGAACATTAATCTTTAACCACATTCGTCCATGGTAAGCTACAATGACACATCTCAAATAGTCAAATCGAGTATGAGTTAAACTCGGCCAACTCTGTCGACGCTCAATATTACTGTTAAAAACAAACAAACAAACAAACAAACGGACTAATTTATTAAATCAGCATTATAAACTTAACTAATAAAGGATGGTGAAATGACATGTCATTCTCCACATTATGACATATAAGTAGCCTCCCAAGCACTAGTACCATCGTACTATTCACATATCATTTAGCAAATACAAATAAATATTACAATAAGATGTCAATCTTAACCTGAAAGAAAAAATTTTAAAATTAGGGCAAAAAAATTTTAGCCTATAATAAGGTAAATACTCTATTGTGATTGTTCGATCTCTTCCGAGTTTTCTCCTAAGAGGATCAAGAAATTAACAAGACTTGATTGGAAATGTCTAGGAAGATAATGGTTGAATTGTCCAGTCAGAGGCAGATACAAAAGTCCCTCTTTAGTAGCAATTAATTCACTTTATATAGGTGGAGTGTGGGTACACATGTTGAATCTTCGACACGTCGTTATCTACGTGTAACGTGTGAATTCGGCAACTAAAGTAAATGTGTCAGGTATCCTACTTATGTTGATGGTCTTATGGGATGTGACATGAATGTACCTTGGGGTGAGGGTACACATGTTGAATCCTCGACATGTCATCCACGTGTAACGTGTGAATTCGACGGGTAAAGTAAATGTGTCAAGTATCCTACTAATGTTGATGGCCTTATGGGATGTGACATGAATGCACATTCTGCCATGTTTTTATGATGATGATAGCTATTAATATTAGGTGATTGGTGTTTGGTTGGTATAATTACCTTCCCGATCAAAGGTGGTCGGGAATTAGCCGTAAGCTCTTAGTTAGGCTTATGATAGTAGCATGACATGATATCTAGTCGGGAAATTTGGTTAGGAAATACGATTAATCTGGATCGGTTCAGGTCGGTGAGCGCCGATCTTGAGTTTGGAAAACATGACGATCGTCGTATGAAGTATATTATATTTCATATCAACTTAATAAGTTTGAAACAGATAAGTCCGATGCCCCAAACAAGTTAATCCGTAATTTAGTAGGCTAGCCCAAGCCACTTAAGGATATTCTTTGCCTCACAAGTTATGTGGAACAAAATATACATAGAGTTTATATGTAACTTCACCTTTAGTATTTTTTTTTTTTCATTAAATTTGTAAATGAAATTTTTATAAATAAAATATTAAATTTATTTTAAAAATAATCTTTTTTATGAAAATAAAAATAATAAAAAACTTATTATAAATATTATATTATAGTGTAAATATATCAATTATTTTTAATTGAAATTTGGAAATTGAGGTTTAGATTGATTGAATGATGTATATGTATATGTTTATATTTATTAGTGGAAACGTTCTAGTTTATTAGAATTAAAAGTTTAGAACGTTATGGAATAAATTTAAAAATGTCAAAAATTTTAGTTGAGCATGTTTGATAAGTCCGATAGACCCGACACACACACACACATAGGGATTTTAATTTTAGAAAAATAATCCCATTAAGATAATAGAAAAAAAAAATGAAATCCAAGTCGTGTGTACTCAACTCTTCTTAAAACTGATTCGCTACTTCCCAGGGATGCTAAAAGCGTTGTAGTGTCAGTTTCTCAATATAAAATAGATTACAATACAATAGTTCGAGCTCTCAAACTATAGCACATTTGGAGAATTAGAACACAAGTTTTTTTCTAAATGAATGGGCAGAGTTTTTGGAAAGAGACAACGTAGGAGTGAAAATTATATTGTCAAGCTTCTAAAATATGCCCAAGCACCAAGGCTTATATATTGAGAACAAGGTGTTAGGTGATAATGTGTGGTCAAATCCACATCATTGAATGTTTGATTTTGCAAGATCATGATTAGATCCGTGCAATTCATTATTTGCACAGTGCAAACAACTATATATATTGCACAATGCAAATAATTAGACATATTGCACAATAAATATATAGATCACCCGAAATCAATCGCCAACAAAAGACCACACGGCTGAATGTTTGATTTTGCACACGCATGATTAAATCTGTGCAATTCATTATTTGCACAGTGCAAACAACTATACATATTGCACAGTGCAAACTATACATATTGCACAGTGCAAATAACTAGACATATTGCACAGTAAAATTAACTCTTAGATCACCTAAAATCAAAGGCCAACAAAAGACCACATGTTCTCACCTAACACCTTGTTCTCACTTGATTAGAAATATATATATATATATATATATATATATATATATATATATATATATATATATATATATATATATATATATATATATATATGAAAGAATTTAATTTTAGAAAAATAATCACATTAAAAGAACCGAAAAAAAATGAAATTTAAGTCGTGTATTTGATTCGACCTAAATCGGAAGTGAACACCACACATATGTACCACAAAATAGTCATTTAAAATTTCTATTTTAATTAAAAATTCTAACAAGAAATAATTAGTCTAAACTGATAAACCCAACATCCTGATAAAAGTAGCACGAAACCAAACAAGCTTGTACAATTTACATCCCTAATTACAAAACTTCCTAGCTAAACTTTTAAAAATCTAACTTAGAACTATCGAAATATAAGTTAAAACTTTAGTTATAAAATTAATTGTCAAAACTAGTGGCGAAGCTACAATGGTGGCAGTAGGGGCAGCTGCAACCCCCTCCCTCCCCCCCCCCCCCACCCACCCCACCCAATATATTATATGTACATGTACAAGTCACTAGATTGTTCAATAGCTTAGTTTGTTGAATCTTAAATACAACATGAAATGCCTTGGGTTTAAAACCCAGCTATGGCATTTCCATATATTTTAGTTTCTTATCTTCATTTTACCTCTTCAAATCATTAATAAATTAAATGTATTTTTTTAATTATAGTTTTTTTTTTTGCGTGTATATTTTAGCTTCTTTTCTTTATTTTAATTTTCTCAACTTTCAATAAATTAAATATTTTTTTAAGTCTACTTTTTTTGTGAATCATTTACTTAATGTAGTCAACAAGTTTATGTTATACTTCATCGTATTCAAATTAATTTAAAAAATTTTAAAGTTGATCTAATTAAAAGAAAATTAAAAATAAAGTATTTATGAAAATAATCTCTTTTCTATTCAAACTATTTTATCTAATCGATTATGTTCTATATTTTGCCATAAATATTTTTATAACATTTCAAAGTGTTTAAAATTTCACCATACCTATATATAGTTTTGGTTCCGTCTTTAACTATATTATAGTCTATCATAAATATTGTATTATAATTTATAATGTATTTGAACCATATTATATGTGTTTGATATTTTAAAATCGTGATGAATTCTACAGATAAAATTGTGAAAGATGTAATGTTTTCTCAGAAGTGAGATCTCGAGTTAAGTACGCTCTCACTCACATAATTTGTTGGATTCCCACTAGTCAAAGCAGTAAATAAAACAAATAAATTAAGACGTAGTAGAAAGTATCATACTTTTCATGATGCTTACAAATTAGAAAAAAAAATTATTATAAATAATTAATAAATAATATGATTAAAGAATGTTGATTAAAATATGATCAACTGCAACGTTACACCTCCCATCAGTCGCCACGTAAAATATAAAATTTAACTGCCAGGCTATTAGTTTATATATATTATTCACGAGTTTAAGGGTGTTGGTTAATAATTTAATCCCAAAATTCATACAATTAAAAAAAAAAAAAAAAAAAAAAAACAGTTTATGTCATCAATAAAAACTGTCTGCTGTTTTAGGGACACTTCTTATTTATATAAAAAATTACAGAAATCTGTTTCTTGCACCAGTTTAAGAAGTAACTAGCTTTCACGTTGCAATTCTGTATTGGATCTGCAAATTAATTAATTAATGGTCCAGATGCATGCTCTTGATTCTTCAACGTCTACCCTCATGACATATACAACAGGAATATACCCTCTAATAATAATAATAATAATAATAATAATAATAATAATAATAATAATAGTGGTGTTTTTATTTTGTTTATCCCTTTTGTATGATTTACAGAGAGTATTATAAAGAAATAGATTTACTCCGTGTACACAAGAGATTTATCTAGTGCACACAAGTCTAGTGGTTACGGTTTATATGGTAAGCCAAATAATAATAATAATAATAATAATTATTATTATTATTATTATTATTATTATTATTATTATTATTATTATTGTGCTTGACAAGCCACTTGTCTTCAGATGAGACTTTTGTAGCTCTTATTGAGGGGAAGTTACAGGATTGAATCTGGATGGTGGGATATCGACTTTTTGGACTACAACAGTTAGAGAAAAATATAGAACAAATATTACCCAGAGTCAATAATATGTTTTTTTTTTTAAATCATCGTGCTTACAAACCTGTGAAAATGTACCTTATCATTTGTGCATTGATATTTTAAAAAAGGGGTCTGCAACAGATACCAAAGGACCAAATACTGATAATCAAATCTAAGATTTCGAACCAATTACATATGTGGTTGAAGTAGAATGAATAGTATCGTGATTGAGCTTTATGAATTAAGTATTCTTTTTTATATACATTTTATGTATTTGATTCATCAATTCAAATGGTTTACAATTAAACTTTTTTTATATAATATTTAACATAGTAGTAGAGTATTAAATTGATATAGAGCATATTCAACTTTCACTATGGTAGTATATATTACCACATTTAATCCTATTTTTTTAATTTTGTCACATTACATTCTTGATTTTCATTTCTTTGTCGCATTTAATCCCTTTTTAAATTTTTGTCATTCTACCATTTAATAAATATGCTTAACATGTAATTTTATTATTCAATTAAAATATATAGTTCATAGAAGAGGGAGAGAAATTACATGTTCGAGCAAGAGGTTTGAATGATAAAATCATATATTAGCCATACTTATTAAATGGGGAAATTATACAAATTTAAACAGATGACTAGCTAATTGTGACAAGCAAATTAAAGTTGAGGATATAATGTGACGAAATTAAAAGAAAATGAATAAATTAAATGTGGCATTGATACAATAGTCGATGACTAAAAGTATAAATTGTTCATTATATATGTAGATAATAAGATTTACATGCATGAAGTTCTATTGATTTAAAAATAACAATAATAAAGTTAAAATTCATTTTTAAAATTTTAAAGAAATTAAACTAAAAAAAGTTAATTTGAATAATGAATGATAATAAATAACTAAAAAAGAGATAGTCCCAAAATAACTCAAATCCAAATTAATAGTGGTCTAATATGTATATCTTTTTTTGAATGCTACTGGCTCTATTACAATGTAGAATCAATAACACCTCCACTAAGGTTCGAATTTACAACCTTTTAAATGAAAGCCCAACTCGAATACTATTAGACCACATAATCTTGGTGATTTAATATGTCTATCAAATACCAAAATTTATAATTTTCGATCTTTAAAAGAGGTAATCCATTATATCTTTAATAAAGATAGGGGTCAGAAGAGGAAGAGTGATGGCTATTGGCACCCTTGAAAAGTCTTGTAATCCATTATATCTTTGAAATTAGCAAAGGAGAATCACATGGTAGCTAGGGGGTAATGACCAATGAAAAGAATATATATATATATATATATATATATATATATATATATATAGGGAAGGGTTCAGGTTCGGGAATGATTTCCCGTGCGATTGTACGGTTGGACACACCTTAAGCATTAAAATGGCGCACCTTAAGTACACAAATCAGCATGCACCTTACGGACACAAACAAAGCACCTTAAGAACACAAATCACTCACTTTAAGTACATAAACCACGCACATTAAAAACATAACAAAGCACATTAAGCACAGAACTCATGCACCTAAAATTTTAAAATGGCTCACATTAAGCCCAAACTCACGCGCATTAAGCACAAAACCCACGCACCTTAAACAAAAATTCTCACGCACGTTAAGCACAAAACCCACGCTTATAAACTCTACCATACTTAGCATATATACAACTCATTCAAATAGCTTGGACAGGCCAAAAAAAAAAACAAAAAATTAAGGGTTTTTTTCTTTTTTTTTTAGTCATAGATAATGTAACTAATATGGTGTTGAAGTCAAACAATTTCTTATTCAATTTCTGATTTGAGGAGTTGGGATGACTTGGAAGGCATTTCTTGATATATATATTGTCAACTACGACAATTATTATATCTCGGAATTGAATTCTTTAACAATACCTAACCATACAGCTAACTTCACATGTTACTTTTTTGCTTCTTCAAGCAATTAAAATAACATATATAATAAAGAATATATATATATATATATATCATCAACAAACTGACTTCCACTCATTATATTAATAATTGGATTGTCAATTCACAATGTTCAAACAGTACATGTACTGATGTACATGTCATACCAAGGTTCCCCTCATTCGAAATTATAATAATAATAATAATAATAATAATAATAATAATAATAATAATAATAATAATAATAATAATAATAATAATAATAAGTATTTTCAAAAAGTAATAATCACATTCATTAAATATATAAAATAATTAATATTTTAGACTGTGACCGGCCAAATCTCTTGCAGTATTGAAAGTAACTTTATTTACCATTGAAGGCAATTAAGCACACAATTCCCTTAGAAGCATATAATATAAAATGGCACCCAAAAAGGCATGCAATCATTTGCAACTTTTTAACATTTTCGAGCAAAAGGTATTGCACACCAATACTTTTCTCACACGTTTGATTCACGGAATGAATTTTGAGGTCATAGGAATGTTATTCCATAAGAAATGGAATAGACAAGGAATAAAATATGAATTGTATTATATTGTTTGGTTCGCAGAAGGAATAGACTTTATGAATTATATTACACTGTTTGGTTGATGGTTGATTTAAGAAATAGAAATGAAATATGGTGGTGGTGGCAGTGGTATTGGCGACCGGGGGCGGCGGTGGTGGTGAGGCAGTGGCGGCGGTGATGTTGTTATTAGTGAAATAGGAAATAAATTTAATTGGGGTAAAATAGAGAATAGAAACTTTAGGCTATTCCTGAGAACTCAATAATAGCCAAATACGAAGCGCCCCCAAGGAATCTCTATTCCCCTTGCAAGGAGAATAGGTCATTCTCAGGAACAATGTTCCTGGGATATTGTTCTTGAGAATACAAGTGGTTACCAAACAGAGAAATATATCCATTACTGAGAATGTTATGTCATTCCAAACAGATTCCGTGAACCAAACAGCCCATCAAATGTGCTTTTACTTATAGGAACAATGAAAAATTGGGGAAAGTAAAGCAAGAAATGTATTTTCTTGTACATTTCTCTAACTACGAAAAGAGAATGGAGCCCACACAGGCTTAGCTCATTTGCTCAACAGGCAGTACGTATTTAATAGAAGAGATCAAGGCTCGAAACTCGACAACGACAGTGTGGGAATTATGTCCAAAGTGGACAGATCCGCGCACCGACATTTGGCCACTGAGTTATGGTGATTTACATCTTCTCACATGCTGTGTCGGACTGGGATGCCTTATGGAGAATGGAAGGCGGGCAGGCGAATTGAAGTAAACGCAGTTTATTTATGAAACATCTACAAGTTCTTTGATGAGCGTGGCAATATCTTTGGAGATGATGAATTGATGACTACAAAAGCATAATAAATAACTGGTTTGATACAACACCAGTCATATAGCCCTTCACTTCTACAACTTTATGGTAAAGGAAATGCTATAATAATGCAGACAAATTGATCCAATATGTGCAATTGCTTGATCCATAATAGAGCAAAAGAAGCGAAAACTCTCGAGTGTTATTGCTAGTACCAGACATCTTTCTTTGGCATGGAATCCTGTGCAGCGCCCTCAGCGTAGTCGATGTTTTGTAGGTTGAATGGAGACCCGAACGTGAAGGGGAAAGAGTTGACATTGCACTGATCAAACACGGAGGAACAACGGGTCATGGGAATGTTACTATCCTCGAAGATGTTGGCCTCCATTATACTGTGGTTTTGACACTGAATGTTTTTGTTGCGGTGTAAGTTGGTCTCGTAGAATGTCATAAGATCACTGATCATCCTTTGCCCGTCTTCTGGGACTCCCCCGAGACCGGATAGATCAAAGGAAGTAAGATTGGGTTGTTGCACAAAAGGTTGGTTGATGTGGAAATTAGAAACTCCGAATCGAGGAGGGGAATTCGTCGTCCTATGAGGGCAAGTTAAGTGATGGTTGTCTCGGGATGTTCTGTCCTGAAAACCGAGGCCCAGCTCGCTGTGAGGACATCGAGGAAACTCGCAAGTATAGGGGCGGGGGGGCTCGTTGTCTGGCTTCCTCTTCCTTGTGAAATCGAAGTTGGAAATGATTTCGTGGTTATGTTGTGGCACTGCCATTGTGTCTTGGAACCTCTCAACACCACCCATATGGAAGAAATTGAGATGTTTGGGTTTTTGTTCTTGAACATCAAAGCAAGCCTCGTCGTGGTCGACATCGACATCATACTCGGTGCTATCGGGCACGGTGAATATGCCACTCCCACTAGCCGAGGAAAAAGGGCGATCGGGGTAAAGCTCCCGAGCCAGAGCTTCCTCTTGGTTAATGATGGCGAGCCAAGTTGCACTTTCCTTGGCGGTCATCTTGTCTTGCAAGCACTTGGACTGCCTCACGAGTTTGCGAATCTTGGCAATATCGGGGAACATGTGCTTGATGACTGCAGTGAGGACACCAACCTTCCACGCCTTTTTGAGATCGTGAGGCTTCTTATAAGGCGGGGGGGCTACGTCCTTGTGTGACCACCAGTCCTCGTTTCCCGTGGGCCACCATGGCGGTGGAACGCCTTTCTCCAACGGGAACCGTCTCTGAGGGGGGTCACAATGCTGCATCAGAGCTGACAAGAGTGAACCGAGGGTGGTGTCTTGAAGCTCCTGCAAACTATGAGGAGGACCAACTTGATTACCACTGCCCCCCTCCGGGATTGCCCCCGGGATTGCATTCTCCACCTCGTACTTAGCTATCGCGGCTGGACCATTTCGATCGAACCTCACTTTATCCTTCCACCACTCCCTCAGATTGTCAGACGCCCCGCTCACTGGCTTGCCTTTCTCCGGGATGATCCCGTAAACGAAACCCTCAGCTTTACACACTTCCATCATTTTCAACATGTACTTTAAGATCCCATCCTGGGCTCGGGACATCTTCTTCCTCCTCGCCTGTTCTACCGACTGCCGTTGTTTCCCTCCATCAACACCTCCCTCCTTCGACTTCCGATTCTCTTTCACTCTCTTTAGCTTCATCTTGTCCCTCCATATCCTCCTCTCCAATTCATCCACATCAATATCCTCCTCCTCATCACTATAATCATCATCCACCACCGGCTGCTCACTATCAACACCACACTCCTTCATTGGACCCGAAAACAAATCAAAATCACCACAAAACCCCATCTCGTCAAACATCATCTTCTCCACAATCTGCACCAATCCAACCCCAAATTGCTCCACACAACTATTCCCACCACACCTATCCTGTTTATTCTCGGATGATTCACCAAATCCCGATTGAAATTATGCACCTGCCTGAACATACATATGCACCAAAAAGATCAATAAAAATGTTCATATGAACAAAACAAGAGTACACCAGTGTTATTAAGAACCCCGTTACAATCCAATCAAAGAGAAAGCGATAGATAAACATGTGAAGATCACAGCAAACACATGGAATTCAACTAAAAGTAATGAGAAAAGGGCAAACACATAATTATTAAATCCGTGACCAAACACTAATAATCATCAAAAGTAGTTCAGATTTACAAAACACAAACAGAAAGACAAGAGTTTTTGTCCAACCCTGACAAAACAAACCACCTTTTTTTCCCACAATTAAATCCAAGCAACCTCATACACCTTCCTAGATCTAGAAAAATTCACTCACAATGGTCTGGACCCACTCCACAAGATCCTGCTTAAAACCAGCAAGCACTACACAACACAGCTTCTTCACCTCTCTTCTGGTTTAGATGATTACAGGCATATCACATATGGGATGGATTGAACACTATAGCCTCATCTCACCAATCCCATATAGTAACACTCATATCTCCCAAAATTCAAAGACATAAATTTTTACCAAACATACCCACAAAAAAAAAAAAATCAAATGATACAGTAAAAGCAGCAGCTGGGGTTTCTATATTTGGATTCAGCAACCAATTCCAAAATCAATCCCTATCCCACCACGCCAAGAAACACCACAAAAATCTTGGAAAGCTATTAAGCTAAAGCTCAATCAATCCGGGGTCACTCAAAATCCAAACAACCCAATTACAGAAAGAAAAAAAAATGGGGGAAAAGAATAAGAAATCATTAAAGAGGAAAACTTACAAAGATCTCAGCTTTAGTCAAGAAAAAGAAGAATTAAAATTGATGGGGAAAAAAAAAAAATTAGCTATGCTGCAGAGGAAAGAGGTGTTACCCTTTTACAAGTGTTGGGGTCCAAGAGTCTGTTCAACTCTTCTCATCTCCTAATAATAATTGACACTTTAGACTATTTAGGATATAAACAGACAGAGAAGAGACGCAACGAAAGAAGACATTAATGGAAGTTACACAAGCACTGTTCTATGTCATAAATAAATGAAGGCAAATGTTAAAATAAAAATTTTTACAAAATATTATATAATAATAATAATAATAATAATAATAATAATAATAATAATAATAATAATAATAATAATAATATATTATTTTTATTATAATTTTGGCGGTGCGGATTCGTAAGGGAGAAAAATGTGTTGGCACTTTTGGTGAGTCCAAAGCCAATAGTCTTTTTATGTCATCCTTGTCTTTTTGGTTGGGACACAAAACAAGGAAAATAATTTAAAATAATAAATAATAAAAAGAAAATTTGAAGAAAATTATTTTTTATACATTAAATTTTCTCTGTCTTTAGTCTACCACTTAAGTTAGTTCTACGAGATATTTGAAGAAAATTAATTGTGTGATAAGGTAATGAAGTTCTTTCCATGGAAAAATGCAAGCACGGCTATTTTAGTAAAAAGCTAATGAAATATAATTTTTTTTATATTGTTTGAGATACAATTAAATTTAAATATAATATTTTTTAGAAATTCTTAAAATTGTATGTGTTCAATGGCAATCAACTTACTCGTTGAGGTGAGACATCAACACCTTTTTAATTAGAGACTTAGAGCTCAAGACTTATCGGAAGAAATCTTTTTGTGATATTTAGTCACATTGATGAATTTATTGTGTATGTATCAATTTATTATAATTACACTTTATATAATAGCTATAAAAGTTAATGAAATAAAGAGTAAACAAAATATGTCAACGTATTCATTATTTTCTAATTAAATTTATTCTTAGAAAATATATTATGACAATATAATATTTTTCATCTTTTAATTCACTTAGAGGGAAATGATATTTGTACTTATTAAGTTATTCTTGTAATGTAAAAATTGGTCCATAAGTTATTAGTGGCATAAATTTAGTTCATCGATTTTTGTGAAAGTGACGCTTTTACGGGGCATTTGGTTAGAAGAAGGCAATTAAGAGTGAAAGGATTTATAATTATATGGGAAAAGAATAAGTTGGAATTCAAATTTCATTGTTTTGTAGACAGAAATAGAATTGTTATGAAGGGAAAGGAAAGAAGTAAATAAAGACTAAAATACTCTTATATTATTATTATTATTATTATTATTGTTGTTGTTGTTGTTGTTTTTATAACAAAATCGTAATTTACTGTGGAATTCCATATCCACGGCCTGTGAAATTGCAATTCCCTCCAATCAAATAATGGAATTTTTTTCCATGAAAAATTTGGTAGTAATGAAATTACAATTCTATCCTACCAAACACCCCTTAGTCTTGTTCAGATGAAAAATATTACGAAGTAACATGCTAACAAAAACAAAAAGGCATAAACCCTAATTTGGTAGGATCTTTTTGGTCATTTGAATACTCTTTCCTCCTACAAAATATTTAGATTGACCTACTTCGTTTTCAACCAAAAAAGTGCAAGAATCCGAACAACATTAAAGGTTTAAAAGAGATAATTCTTTCACTTTGAACAACAAAAAATGTTTTTTTTTCTTGTTACTTAATTATCTTTTACTCTGCCGGTATAATATCAACTAGTTCTAGTAGAATTTAACTTTAAAGTTGCATATTTAGCCTTCTAATACCACTTAGTGTGCTGACCGTAGGGACGCGGAATTAATCTTTTGGCTATCGGCTAGAGAGATACCTTTGAGCAACCAAAAAAATAGTATTATTAAACATTTCCATCCATATGGACTAGAAATGTCACAACAAATTAATCTTACACTTTTAATAATTTATGAATCAATTTTACATTTTTTAAAGACAAACGGTATAATTAATGTTTATGTTAGGATGGTATATATGAGTATTTAAGATAAAGATAACAATCGTAGTATGAAAATATCTATGAGTAGATATTTTTCTATTTTATTTATTTATCTATTTATTTATTTATTTATTTATTATTATTATTATTATTATTATTATTATTATTATATTATTATTATTATTATTATTATTATTATTATTATTTAGTTCCGCATGAATTTTTGGATATGATTTCCTATGCATGACGCGTGACCTTTATCAGGTTTTTCAGGTGGGGATGCATTTAAGTCTTCGTTGTGTGAGTAGATATCATGATATCGTTGACATTTTTAATGAATTCTTCATTTTGTATATCAACATTATTATATTCAACAAATATATTTTCTTTCAGGATTTTTTTTTTAGTACTAATAAATGTAAGTAGTTGTTTGTATATACTTTTTTGATATATTAAAATACAGAGAGTCAACCACCACTAATATTCTAACCTATGATTTTCCATTTGAAAGAGTCACAGAGATGTCATTGATCACATCTTTAAATTACTCGACACACTTTTACAAGTTAATTTGTAATAATTCTGACATTTTCGTACTCGAATTTGAGAATTAAATCATTAACATATATACTTAGGTTGAAACACTCTACTTATTTAAAAATAAACAAAGAAAATATTTGGTGGATTCTCATTTTATGCTCGCAAATCCAACTTTTACTTCCTCCTCACGAGTTCTTGATGTAGACACCTTTATGTAAACCACATGATAAAATAATCAATCATTGTTTGTCACATCAGGAAGTAGAATTAAGAGAGTAGAATTTGAAAATATGTATACCATAGACGATGTTCTACCTTGCATGTACAAAATATGTTAACTGCAGATACAAAATATGTTTATGCCTTAAATTTGTTTACTGGTACAAAAATTATTGACAGCAGGTACAGTCGTACAGAATGTGTTAACACATAATTTTTGAACTAGGATTCACAATACAATATGAACTCTAATCCATGGTATAACAATTGTACCACAACACCCACCAAAAAGTATACATTATCTATTACTAATTGCCAAAAAAAAAAAAAAAAAAAAAAAGACATTGTTGGGAATATTGTAATTTATGCCCCTCCATAATATGTCAATTATCAATGTCACCCTTGAATTGTTAGTGGTGTAAATATTGCCCCTCAATTTTCAAAATGGTACATATATTGCCCCTCCCGTATCGCACGAGAAGGGCGATATATGTACTGTTTGGAAAATAAGGGGCAACATTTACAATATAGGAGGACGATATATGTACCGTTTTGAAAATGGCGGGGCAACATTTACACCACAAATAATTTAAGAGTAACATTAATAATTAACATGTTATGGAGAGGCATAAATTACAAGTTCTGATAACCTTTATTTAAGACTTTGAAAATTAATTAAACCGATAGACCACACCAATGACTCATGATTAGAGCAATAGACCACAACAGCAACTCTCACGAAGACACCTGTAGTCTAAAAAACATTGTCCTGTCGAAAATGTCAAAGGTGAACCAAGTGGCAGAAACGTGATTGGTAAAGTTGCAACATCCCATCATCATATCCTAAAATTAGGCAAAAGAAGAAAATAATTTTCCATTACTGCAAGCGAACTCCCGCAGATTACAATGGTTCATGTATGACTATAACATATGAAAAAATTAAAACAAAAGGAACACAGAAGATCCTTCTTTTGCAAGGGAAAACATAAGGGTACCCTATAAGTTACAATCGCCAGCATAAACAACACGGGCTACAAGACGTGACTAAATCTTGTGAAATGTAATCGGCACACCGGGTGCATACGGTCTTTCACCCAACTCTTACGAGTCAACATGCAAACTCAAAAATACCATTGATCATTCAGATACCAACCCCCCACCCCAGAGTGCATATGCAACAGCCTGCCCATTTATGGTTTACCAAGAGGAACAGGCATTCTGCTACCAATCATGGTTTCTTGTCCCACCATGACTACTGTTGCCAAATCGGGAGGCAGAAAACCTATGGTGGATGCCTTTGGCTGAAGCACTAGAAGATGAATGACTATAGTTAAGCTTATGGGACTTTCTTGAGGACGACCAAGGACTGGAAGCATTTCCATTGTACTTCCAAGATCTCTTACTACTTGGAGTTACAGGACTTGCAAATCCTTTGGGTTCTGAGTAGTCTTCCGGGTCATCCATGATCCAACCTCCCCTTCGTTTTGTTTTGTACCCTGATGTATAGTCACCTTCATATTTTGCTTTATTCCTCCGCGTCTTAACAAAATCACTGGGCATAGACCAGGATTCCTTATGTTCTTTCTTCACTTTGGATACTTTCTTCTTGGGGGTTGATAATTCTCGACTCCTTTTTTTACCCTTAAAACAAGCAAAAAATTAATTCAGATATCACCACTAACCTAGCAAAATTAGAATGGAGAAAAGAACCAGAAAATACCTTGGGAATAGTGCACTCGCGTGCAAAATGTCCATCTTCACCGCATCTGTAACAAGTATTCAGTGACCCCACACCACTAGTCTCCCCATAAGATCCAGTGCAGGCCTGCATTTTGAAAAGAATGCAATTAGAACAAATATGAAACTCATCCTATGTACCAACATAGGGGGCAGGCCTCCTTGATTAGCCAAATATCTAAAAACACATGCATAGATACTTAAGTAGATTGTGGAATAATGGCCTTGCTAAGCTCCATACGCGATACTTGACAAATTAATAAGACAAACATGTAAAACAAATTACACACTTCAACAGCTCAACACAAAACATTAAAAGTCATTCACAAGCTAAACTCATTGAGTGCAGGTAGAAGCCTTGCAGAGGCCATCTCATCAAATGTAAGCAGCATATGAACATACAAATGCAAACACAAATTCAATTTACTTATCATCATCTACAGCATTTCCAAGACAACATTTTGTTTGCAGAATGTAACTGCAATTGCAGTAGTATACTATATAGTAATTTGAGTGCCAAAGTAATCATATTAAAGATACTAACCAAACCAGTATGCCCCAATGAACCACATCGGTAACAGGAAACTTCACTTGGACCATTGTCAGGATAGTCAGCACAGCAAAGATGGCCAAAACTCTTGCAAACGTAACACTGTATCCCCTGCAAAAATCAAATAGGGAATAAAAAAATTGAAAGCATAAAAACATAAACCCATCCAATGCAAGATGCCAGAATCATCAACAGAGCATGTATACAACAGTAATGACTACCGATGCTATGCAATACCACATTGAAAAAAACATAAAGACCTTGAGGTCATCAGGGTGATAGTCATTGCGGCAAGAGAACATTTCATGTCCAGAATCCCCACACTTCAAACAGATTTTAGAACTCTGAGATCCTCCATTGTATTTCTCAGGACAATCCTTTGCTCGATGGCCTTCTCTTTTGCAGATGAAACAATCTTTGCCCTGTCCAAAGAAAGAAGTGTGATCACCATAGACAGAATCCAACATAGTAGTAATAATGTTGCTAATATTTCATACCCAGTTTATTTACATTAGCTAGAATAGTTCTTAACATTCCTAAGTTCCATCTATGAAGATAGCAGGTCAATTCTTTTAGATAAGGGATAAATTTTATCATACAAGTAGGATATCAAACACTGCAATCTAAATATCATTATCAGAGTTCAACCGCCAAACAAAAAGATCAGAATCAATGCACAAAGCTCCTGTGCCTTGGCATCATGCATATTGAAACAAATAATCTAACAAAAATTTAACACTTAGCACATTATGATATTATCAACTGCCCAAAACCACAACCCTACTAAGTTTCTGAAGACACTAAATATGTAAATAAAATTATCTGTGAAAGGCTAGTTCGTTCACTCTGTAATCTTTCAAATGTATATACCTGACCACTAGGAGCATAACAAGAGCTCCTGCAGGATCCAAGTTGGCATGGGAAATATATATATATATATATATATATATATATATATATATATATATATATATATATATATATATAAAATAAAAGAGCTTGACACACCCTTGTTAATTATCAATTATCAGCATCAGGATGAAAACAAGCATAGCAACAGGGTTCTGCCTTGCATTAAAGCTCAATGCAAAGTGTTGCCTTTGTATATAAAGCAATGCAAAGTGGCAAAATTAAATTTTTTTTAATCTAGAATGATATATATTTGGTTTATAATATACTCCGTAACTCTTAAGACAAAAACACTATTGTTGACATCATTTTATAACAATAAAACCATATTCCATCCTTAATCATTGATGAATATCTCTATTAAGCGACAAAACAATTTGTTTTGGCAAGTGTGTAAAATTCTACAGTTAACATAATACGGAGATAAAAAATAATAATATAATTATATTATCATAATATTCCATTATTCATCAATCATTAAAATTTATCTAAACACAAGCATCATATTTTACATATTCCCTAAACACAACAAATTGAATGCATTAATTTAGGTTAAACTTTATTAATTAACAGAAGAGAAAATAAAAAACCATTTCCTGGAGTCTAGAGAGCCCATTGTCCAATCTTTGTGGCTGTCACTTCTTTTCCACAAAGATTGGGCAAACAGAGACAAAGAGTGACCAGAAGCAAACAACGAAGAAAGAGAGAAAGAAATGCACAGCAATGACCAAGCTTCTTCTCAGCAAACAACGGAGAAGAGATAGATGGATGAACAACAGAGAGCAATGGAGTCATGGGCAAACAACAAAGATCATACCTGATTTGCAAACTTTGAATGTTGTCAGTCATTGGAAACATCAATTGGAGGCTATTGGTACCTTGCTAAGGTGTGAGCTACCTTAGGTGAAGTACTTTTGACCCTAAATTTCTCAAAAATCTGTGTTGATCTCATGCAATGTAGAAAAGTGCACATAGAAGTGCGCTTTGCACACAACTCACTTATTGGTTCAGTTGGTTGAATAAAGGTGCTAAGCCTTTGATCGTGATCACTTTGTCGCTTAAGCAACAAAGCATCAATTTCAATGAGTTAACAACAATTCCCAAAAATAGGATAGGGTGTAGTACAAATACATCTCGATAAGTATACAGAGATGTACTTGTGTTCAGAACAAAAATAGCTTGTTTCCTACTTCAAAATTTACAGCAATAAAACTTCCCAGGTGTATTTCTCAACCCAATAAATTATTTAGAACCACATATAAAAAATAAACAGTCATGTATGTTTACATCATCCTGCGAAGAAGGGAAAAAAAAAAAAAAAAAAAAAAAAAAAAAAAACTGAAAAGCATGAGAGATTGAGTGAGAGTCAAGGTCATCCAAAATAAAAACACTCTAAAACACAGAAACGTGAATACTAAGTGCATAAATATGAAACTTGAGGATGCAGACAGTTAATCTAATATTTCTTTCTTGGTGCATAGAGAGAGAGAAAAATCAAATTAGATCACTTTCCCACTAACCTTTGTACACTGCCTAACATTATGTTCCAAACTCCCACACACAAAACATGGCTTCTTGCGTTTAGCTGAAGTGCAGTTGGCTGTCATGTGACCTTCTTCGCCACAATTATAGCATCTTCCCCAGCTGCTATCTGGAGGATCAAAGTACCTTGGTCCGCGCTGAGATCATATAATGAACAACAAAGAGAGATACCACTGAGCCATTTAACATAGTTCTTGCATTTTGGTAAGCACAACATTACAAATCACATTACTTCAACTCACAAGAAGCTTTCGCAGAACTGCATTATCTGATATCTCAACAGGATCTGTTTCAGCAGTCTTATTAACAATTTCTATTGTGTTGCTAGTCTTTTCATTTTCATCTTCCTTCACTTTGTCCTCCTGATGCAATAAAAAATTGAACAACAGCATAAACATCACAGGCTAAAACTTCTGTCTCATATCATTGGGAGAGAAATTTCTTCGTTTCAATTTCTTCTCTTTTTTATTTTGGGAAAAGGAGTTAAGAAACCCAGCAAACTTACATCAAGTATTGCTGTAAGTTTTGAATAGAAAATCAGTAATACATATAGGCGTGCAGGTGTAGATAACTCTAACTTTGCTAGTCAACTTCAAAAGTGCAAAAACTTTCAAGTGTGGAAATTCATTGCACATGAAAATTCTAAATGTTTACAAATGTTCCTATCTCCAGCTCAAGTTAAATGAAGTTTACATTTCTGAACATACTTTTATTAGAGGTGAGACAATGAACTTCCTTGAGATATCATCTCTAACCCTCATCAATTTAACCTTTCTGAGATATATAAAAGGAATATATGTAAATCGCAATAAATAAATAACTACACTGAATGGTTAAATGAATCAAGTACATTAGTCCAACCTCCTTCAGTGGCAAAAAATATTTGTCTACCTTAATTTTCAATTCTGAAGACACTTGAGCATATTAAAATCAAGATCACAAAAAATAATACAAGCAAATAAACATCTGAATCAGAAATTACCCCGATTATGTTGCTGCAGAAGTTTTCAGAACTCTTAAGCATTTCACCAGGCACCTGAACAACAAAATACCAAATCAAATCCACCAAACACAATATGTCTACTTAAAATTCAATTGTTTTCAAAAAAATTCAATTAAAAAAAATTCAACAATGTGTCACATGTTTTATATTTACAGTTAACTCCTGTGCACTAGCGTTTTGGTCCTCCTCGTCCTCGTCCTTCTTCCTTTTCTTTTTCTTATCTTTCCTGCTCTTCTTACTCTCAACACTCATCGACTCCTTAAAAGCATCATCTATTTTCACGGAGTTTGCGCGTTGCATTGCTTTCTCCACGATTTTCAAGCTAAGGTCCTCGTTAGCCTCCGCATCTTCGTCGCTGCTAATTGCAGCAGCGGCATCGTATTCCTTAGATTCATCTTCAATGAGTGGAGACGAAGAGCTCGATTTCAACTTCCTTTCTCTTCTTCCCATCTTAACTACTGATCAGTCGATAAAAAATAATTAAGCAGAAAAATCAAGAAAAATTTGAGCGAGCGCTGAACTGCTGAAGAGTCGGAAGAAAACCCTAACCCTACACTCCTACAGAGCGGAAGTTGAGAGAGGGGAGGGAAAGAGACTTTAGGGCTTTGAATTTCGTAGGGTTATGAAGCAATGGGCCTATCATACAGGAGAATCCGTTTTTCTTTACTGGGATCTTCAACTTGATCCAAATTTGAAATAATGGGCCCTTCCTTATTAAGATTTATTTAAGAGTCCGGGGATTAGGGATCGCAAATTATGGCAAATTATATCATGCACCATGCACCGCGCATCCTTTTGTTAAATGAAAAAAAACGGTGTTTGTTTTCTACCGTTTCGCACCCTTTCGCAAAAAGTAACCCTGTTATTCTTTGTCATTTTGTATACACTGCAGTTTCAACACAACTACAGTTTCATTTCGATATAACTATAGTTTCATTCGATATTTATAGACTCAAATATGTGAAAATGTTATTTAATTTTATTGTATATACACTATAGTTTCATTAACATACAATTACATGATCATTTTGATATAATTACAGCTTCATTGTACAATATACACTCAAATATGTAAAATGTTATTCAGTTTCATTTTATTTACATTGCAGTTTCATTTCACTATAACTACAGTATGATTTTGATATAACTGCAGTGTCGGTTTAGATATACTGTAGTGTCAGTTGGTGTTTAATACACCAAACAAACGGACTCTGTTAACTATAACGGCTTAAAGAAAGGGCGCCGTTTTTTTACCGCGGTGCACATGCACTGCGGTCTACGATATAACGACTGGCAAATTATGCTGTGGACACGAATCCAAAACAACGTCGTTTTCAGGGAAAACGCGACCTTTCAGTTAAAAAAAATTGATTTTGTCTCGCCGTTAACGGCGTTATTCTTTTGTGGCATTATGAATGTATAGTTGTGAAATTATGAATGTACAGTTATGAAATTATGAATGTAAGTTATGGAATTATTAACACAGAGATCTAACATTATGAACTTACAATTATGAACATATAGTGATAAAATTATGAACATAGAGCTCTAAAATTGTGAACATAGAGCTTCGAAAATTATGAATGTACAGTTATTGAATTATGAATGTACAGTTACGGAATTATGAATGTACAATTATGCAATTATGAATATACAGTTATGGAATTATGAACACAGAGCTCTGACATTATGAATTTACAATTATGAACATATGGTAATAAAATTATGAACATATGCTCCTATAACAAAGTGGTCTGAATTTTTTTTTTTAAAAAAAAAAAAAAAAAAAAAAAAAGATGGAAGATAACGGTGCCACTAACGGCACCATTACCGTGTCCACAATGTATGCTGGACACGGGTCCATAGCATAACGATTGGATTAGGGATAACAACCAAACACACAAATTATGTTGTGAAACCGTGTCCACCTTGTTTAAAAATTATCATAATAAATTATCATAATTGTGAATATAGAGTTCAAAAATTATGAACATAGCGTTTTGAATTGTGAATATAGAATTCAATAATTATGAATATGAAGTTCAAAAATTATGAACATAGAGTTTTATAATTATGAACATAGAGTTCAATAATTATGAACATAGAGTTATGTAATTGTGAATATAGAGTTCAATAATTGTGAATATGAAGTTCAAAAGTTATGAACATAGAGTTCTATAATTATGAACATATAGTTCAGTAATTATGAACATGAGAAAATTTCAATTTTGGTCACACAACTATAGGGGTTTTGTTAATTTCAGCACCTAACTTTTAAAGTGTCAATTTAGTACCTTGAGTATGTAATTTTTATCAATTTTGGTCACTACGACCAAATTGCCGACCAAATTTGGCCAGAAAATTTTAATCCAACATTTAGTCTACAATCTGAGGGACAAAATGGTCTTTTCAATCTTTTCTCCTAATTGGTGTTGACCCGGTCCAGAGTGATTTGGTTCAATCAAGTTGACGTTGTTGTTGTCTTTTTTTTTTTTTTCCGATTGATTTCAGGCGCATATATCTCAGCTAAGGTCGGAATATGCTACAATCAACTGGGCGACAACCTTCCCACACCATCACAATTTGCAGAGTTGATCCATGGCTTAAAGGCGAAGCGGGTCAAGATCTACGATGTCAACCCGAAAGTCCTCAGAGCTCTCGGGAACTCTGACGTTCAAGTCTCGGTCATGGTTCCCAACACGATTATCCCCAACGTTTCTTTCGACCAAGCTTTAGCGGACCGGGGGGTGGAGACCAATGTGGTCCCTTTTTACGGCGAGTCGAAGATCCGTTACCTCCTCGTCGGGAACGAAATCCTGAGCAACTCGCTGAACACCACGTGGTTTTAGCTCGTGCCAGCGATGCGGATCTGTTAAGAAATTTGGGCTAAGGAAGATCAAGGTGGGGAATCCGTTAGCCATGGATATGGTTGAGGTGTCTTATCCGCCGTCCAGCTGGGCTTTCCGGTCGAACATCACCGGTTCGGTTTTCAAACCATTGTTACAGTTACTGGACCGGACCAATTATTTCTTCTTCTTCGACGTCTACCCGTATTTCGCGTGGGCGATGCAGCCGACAGTTATAAACCTCAATTATTTAGCTTCATCAGCCAAATTGATTTGGCAGATTGAGAAGAAAGCTAAAGTCGAATCAGGGTCAAATGTGTTTGAACCGGGTCAACACCAATTAGAAGAAAGGATAGAAAATATCATTTTACCCCTCAAATTTTAGACTAAATGTTGGATTAAATTTTTCCGGTCAAATTTGGCTGGCAATTTGGTCAGAGTGATTAAAATTGACAAAATTTACATACTTAAGGTACTAAATTGACACTTTTGAAAGTTATGTGCTGAAATTAACAAAGCCCCTATAGTCGTGTGACCAAAATTGAAATTTTCTCTTATGAACATAGAATTGTATCCACCTTGGTTCCAAAACATAACGATTGCAACCAAACGTGACATTACGGATTAAATATTCTAATTTCCACAAATTATATTATGGACTTTGTGGTATATTATGTACCTGCAATTAACATATTATGTGCATTTTTAATTAATAAATTATGTACTTTCAAGTCGCAAATAAATTGAAAATACATAATATGATGCAATATGTATATAATCTATTAACTAAAAATACATACGAGTAATAGATTAACTGCAAGTATCAAATCTAAATAAGGTCCACAATAGTCATCGTATACGGTATACCCATTCTATAATATAACTATTATCTAATTTTAAATCCTCACTTAACCCATTTAACTAGAATTGTCAAAACGGGCGAGCCGCAAATCGAGTTGAGTTCGACCCAACACGTTTTTACTATACTGGCTGAAAGTATGAACCCAACTTATATATTAGCGGTTGTTATACAATGGACCATAGTCCGTAGTGCTATGTGGACCATGATTGTCAAATGAAACTGTAGTAGAATTAAAATGATACTTTAGTGTTGCTAACGCAATGTCGCCAGGTCTGTCCGCCATGCTGGGCAGCGAACGCTGCCGGCGAACTGCCAATGACGGTTCCTCTTATGAATTCTTGAGCGCCAAGGAAATCGGCTATGTGACACCCCGAAAATCTAAATGCTAATTGGGATTAATTAAGGAATTAATCCTAGCCTTCCTTGGTAATCTCTTCCTAAAAATCCTGAAATTTAATAGTCGAGGGACTAGAATTTGACTAGTCTCTTAAGTCAACCAAGTGTACCTTATGCCTTATGTTTTGTACCTTTACCCTTTTGTCTTTCCAACCTTAGTAAGGGTAAAAGTGACCTTTCACCCATGATTTGTTGTTCAAGCTATCTCTAGCAAGTCATTCCTTTCATTTTCTCATACTAGCCTAAGTTCCAAACACTCCATCATCTCTCTAAAAAGAACCTTGCTTATTCTTCAAGCAAAAAGGAGGACCTTCTAGCTTTGCAATATCCCACTCCAAGATTCCTACTTTCTTCTTCCCAAGCATAGGAAAGGGTAAGGTTCATAGCTATTTAGTGTTTTTAGTCATCTTTTAGGTGTCTTTATCTAAGATAGAATCTTTCTTGTGTTTTGGCTTGTGTAAGAAGTTGGTGGAGAAGAAGAACTCTAAGAAGAGGCTTAGGAGGGTGTAAAGGAGAAATTGTAGTCTAGAAAGGTAACCCATGCTATACAAAACCTATTTTCTATTGCTATGAATGATTATTGGCTTCTATTTGATGTTCTTGATGTTATTTGTGAGATTTGATGCATGATCTTGTGATGATGCATGTTTAGAGCTTGTATTTAGGTTTCTTGAATGCCATTGATTGGCTTATTCTTGGGTTCAAGTCATATCCTTGTTGTGTGTGATATTTTGGGTGTTTTGGACTTGAACTTGACCTTGTTGATGAAAATCCCTGAAGGGAGTTTTGGTGTTCAGGGCATGTACCCCGCGGGCACTACCCGTGGTCCCACCCGCGGGGAACATCATGGTTGATGTTCGGGAATTTGTTCCCCGTGATCCTTTTCTTCTTGGTATTGATGTTTTGACCTTCCGTTATTGAATTATTGAGCTATTTGTGAGTCTTCTTGATGTTTCGTATGTCTAGAACGATGTGATAGGAATCTATGTTAGGATTTGGTGTCTTGAATCGTGCTAAGGGTCCAACTTTGTGATTCGTTGGGCTAATATGAGTCTTGAAGGTTCGTTGGAACCATTTTGGTTTATCCGTTTGATAAGCATGCTAGTTTGATGTTGTTATGCTAGTATGTACGGTTTGTTCCTTCTTCTTAAGGATTGTCAACTCGTGTTGCCAATCATTTTGATGTCAGATTGTAATCCTTGATTGTTGAGTATTGTCTCATGACTTTGTTGAAATATCTTGATTGATTCATATGGTGTGATCTTGTACAAATTGTTGTACCCTTTGTTGATACTTGATTGGGGCTATTGATGAGCCTTAGTCTTCTTGATGATGATAACTATATGTGAATATGAATGAGATTGGTGGTTTCGTTACTTGAGCTTTGCTCACATGATCGGTGGTATGTTACTATGATTGTACGGTACCCTCGTGTACTATGAGTTCGGCAGTATTGTTTGGAGGGGGACGACGGTCCCAGACCGGGAAAAGGTTGGACGCAGAAGTATAGGGTGGCACTCGGAGGTACAGATTGGAACTGTGATAAGGTCGGGGGTAGCCATAAGGGTGGTACTAAGGTATAAGGTTGGAACGTGAATTTGTCATTATGTGATTGTGTATTTCCTTGCTTATATGCATGTCTATGATAAACTCTACCTTGTGAATGGTAGGTTGCACAAGGTAGGTTGCATCTAGAGTTGTGTTGTCCTTGGTTGTTTGTGGTTTTGTTGTCTTGTTGAGGGTGATGATCCTCGTTCTTATTTAGAGTGTGATGAGTCTTTGATGTTAATCTTCCTTTGATTTTAAAATGACTATATACTGTATTCCTCATTCTCAAATGCTTTTGATTATATCTATCTATATATTATGCTATTTAACGCGTATTGATTGGTTACCATTTAACGCGTAATGTATTGATGCTATTTAACGCGTATTGATTGGTTACCATTTAACGCGTAATGTATTGATGGGTTCGTTGTACAGATACAGGTTTTGCTTAGATTGGAGAGCGCGCTAGATGTGGACTCTGCTTAGATTTGGGCCTGTGAGCCTTAGATAGATGTAGGCTGACCAAAATCCGGGCCTGGGCCAGGCCTGGTCCGGTCCGGGGTTCCGGGGTCTCGGCCAACACAGCTCGGGACCGGCCTATGGTATTCAGTGCCGGTCCCGTGCCGGGCCTAGTCCGGGCTTTTTGTGGGCCGATCCCGGGCTAGGCCCATAATTTATTATATTGTTTATTTTTTTTAAATATATAAATTTTTATATAAATTGATATATTTTTGTTTGAAATGAGACTTGAACTCTTAACCTTTTAATTTTAATCTTAGTTACCAATTTAAGTTCTTTCCAAGAAAGCTACTACAACCTCTTAATACATTAATAATAATTAATCTATATATACACATTATACACAGTCACACACTTTTCTAAGATTAATATTTTTGTTATTAATCTCAAAATTTAAAATTAACATGATTTTCTACTAAATTAAAATTTATAAATGACGTTAAATACATTTGAACTTGTAGTCTTGTACTATTAAAACTTTATATAAGACTTATTGACTTAATATTATTTGATAACTTATAAATATTATAAAATGAGTATAGTTTATAAAGTTCATTTGATTTTTACTCACTAAATTATGTTAAAAGATAAATTAAAAAATTTTAAAAGACTTTTAAATTGGGTTTGCTTTTAATTTATGGAGAATTATTGTGAGTAGAAGTAAGAAAGTGTCGGATTAAGAATTTTTGTGTGATAAAAATAAATTGGATAAGAGTATTTATAGGGTAAAATGGTAAATAAAAAGATGAAAAACAAAAAAAATTTAGCCATTGCACTAGCCGAGAGGCGAGAACAGGAGTAGCCTCTACCGGAGGCCAAGCCTAGTCTAGCCTCCGACAGAGGCTACATGCTACGGCCAAATATATTTGGCCGTTACACGTTGCAAGGATGAGTAGTAAGTAATAAGTCTAGCTGCCACAATCAAAATTACTATTTTTTTTTGAATTATAGGCATTTAGCCATGGAAGCAAAGCTAGCATGCTTTGCTGCCATGGCTGTGTTTGCCCGAGCCTGGGCCGGTTAGGGGCCTGGGTCGTGCTCGGGTCTGGGCCATGGGCCAGTTCCGTGCTGGGCCACGATTTTTTTTTTTAAAAGGACCTGAACCGGCCCTTAACAAGGCGGTTCCGGTTTGAGCTAAGCCCGGCTCAGGCCCAGTGAGGCCCAGGCCCATTTTTTTTCGGGCTGATTCAGGGTTGGTTCGACCTTGAACCGGCGCGTGGCCACCTCTACTGTGCACCCATAGTAATATGGGTGTGGAATAACACCTTTCCCGGTTTATATTAGTTTCCGCTTTCTGATGTTCAATGCTTAGTCTGTTAATCTTTGAATTTAAGTTTTAAATTGTTGGTAAAAATCGGGGGTGTTACAAATTAGCTCTCAAGGGTAACGGGCTATCCGCGAACTGAAAGCAATACAGTCAGGTTTTGAAACTCTGGTCGTAAATCCCGAAACACAAAGATTAATCTCGTCCAATCCAATAGGCAGGCCGACTAGGATTACGTCCTCCATAATAACACGTGCACGACCAATACAATCAGCAACCGTGGAATCTCCTTGACTAAGAGACTGAAGTTGACGAAGGAGATTTAGTGACCGGACACGAGATGCGGAAGCCAAAGACTGTTCGATTGACTCCCAAACCTTCCGTGACGTACGACGTCCAACGGCAAGGTGCATGACTTCCTCAGAGAGAGAGAGGAAATTAACATAGGGATAAGAGCCCAGTCATGACGAAACCACACCGTGTAGGCGGGGTTGGACTTGGGTAGGGTGCCGTCGACGGCGGGCAGGAAGGGAGCCGGACACGGGTGGCTTCCATCGACGAACAGCATGAGACCATGTCCGTCTAGAAACGATAGGACTTGAGTTCTCCAAAACAGATAATTCTTATGGGTAAACTTAATACTGATATAGTGATGAACAGTAGAAAGCGAATTTGACAGCCATGCTAGCAGAAGATATGATACCAACATCAGACATGATCCGTTCGGAGGAATTGACAAATCCTTCAACCATGGGTATAAAGACAAAAACCATATCTTAACTGAACAATGGAAAACACTATCTCCTCCTCTTCTCTTCCCCCTCACATGGAGCCATGGAACAGAACATAACAGAACGGATGAAAATTCACAAATTAAAAGTAAATAAAAAACTATATTTTTTAATTCACAAAAAAAAAAACTAGATTCGCACAATATTTTCTTGCCCACCGCTTCTCGCCTCTCTGATTCTTGCCTTCTGCCATCTCTAATCACCAGATCTTCATCCTCTGTTTCTCGTCGTTTTGTTCGCGTTGATCTTCATCATCTGCTTCTCGTTGTTGCCTCTTTCTTCTTCGCCATCGCCAATCTCCTTCATCTTCGCTTCGCAATTGTCGTTTCTTCTCTGCTTCACATCGTTTGCAGAGGAAATTGGGTAGGGATTGGGAATGGGTTGTGGGTTTGGATATTTAATAATAATAATAATAATAATAATAATAATAATAATAATAATAATAATAATAATAATCTTATCTTAACTATAATAAAGTTGTATGGTCCGGGAAAAAATAAAGGCCAAATATTACGACACCGTTTTGGTTGGTTTTAACATAATGGAGCTGTGAACGATTGGCTTACATCGATTGGCGCATAAGGTAACTGCTTTTACGAATTGTAGCGATCTGATAATTATTACACTATTAATTATAAGCTTACAACCTTTCGACTGGGACATTTATGAATTCCCATTCCCAAACCCTAGAATGAACAGTCAACACAAGATCTATAAAAACCGATGGAAAGAAGAAGAAATTACATCCAATGCAAATTCAAAGATTACGCAGCATCAGAACTACAAGTATCATATCATGGCTCCTCTGTTTGTCACGGCCAGCTACCTTGCACCTAAGAGAACTTCCAATGCCATCAAGCTAAGGTTTGTTCGAACATATGAAATCCCTGACCGAAAGGGAAGGGAAAGTAGTATCAAATGCAAAGAAGTCGTTTTTCACGACAAGGATGTATTGTTTTCTATAATGTTATAATATTATTATCAAGTTTCAAGGCATATGTAATGGTCTCTAATGTTTATAATGATTTGCAAGGAAGTTATTTGCATGGACATATACCTAAAGAATACATTAGCAAGTTTCAAAATACTTTCAGGGAGGGCAGAGTGTATTGCATAAGGAACTTCTTGGTCATAACTAGCTTCTACACCTACAAGACGTGCGTGAACGATCTTATGATCAAATTCATGTATTACACAGAAGTAAAGGAGTATAAGCAAATAACATTCCCTAGAGTTATGTACCAACCTATTTCATTTTTTAAATTCAAATCTGATCAAGGTTTTGACGACAAAGAACTTATTGGTAAGTTTTATTTCTCCGTTTATTTTTTAATATTTTGCCTATTTAACAATTTCTAAATATCTTCCTATTCTTGGTTTATTAGACATAATAGGTCGCTTGGTTGAGATCAATTCTCCTATGGATAAATTGGTTGGTGGAAAACCTTCCAGATTGATAGACTTCGTGCTTGAAGACGATAAGTGAGCAAATATATACATTATATGTATAACATACTATTTATTTGCGTATTAACACATAGAAACACTGTGTATCTATGGGTGAACAAATGCAATATACAATTTGGTACAACCATGTCTCAAAGATGGAGCCATGGTTTAATCGGAACTACAATGGTCATGTTATTGTTATCATGCAGTTTTGCCGAGCCAAGCGGGACCTGAACAGTCAGTATTATTCTTATGTATTATTACGTATCATCATCAAGAAACGTAATATTAACTATAGTTTGTTATGCAGGTGGGGAGATTAAGCTCTCAAGTTCATATGATGCAACTAATATATTGGTCAACGAAGATATACCCGAGATCATTGAGTTTAAGGAGAGGTAGATTTGAAAACTTTTTTTTTTTAGTTTTTATACTGATGTACAGTCTTTTCTTCTAGACTCGGTGATGTGCACACTCCATTGAGGAGTGTAAACACTATTCAAGTCTGTCATAAGCAAATACATTTGATGAATTTACGAGTGGGTCAATGGTTATTTATACTATTCCTGAGGTTTATTCGTTGCATCAGGTAATATTTTGAATAATTAAATATTCAAAAAATTTAAGAGTGGGTCAATGGTTATTAACTAAAATCTTACACTATTTTTCTTAGGTTAGTGCAGTGACTTCTGGTTTGTGGCCCGAATTGTTGAGTTCGAAAGTAATAGAGATTGGTGTTATAGATCCTGCAAAACCCGTGGTTGTAATAAGAAACTGGCACTCAATGAGAAAGGCATTTTAGAATGCTATAAGTGTAAAAAAAATAGGGGGGGATGGAGTGTTGCGCTATAGATTGAAGGTTAGAGTAAACGATAGGACATGAAATGTGTCGTTCATTATATGGGATAGGGAATGTACTGAACTCATCGGAATAACAACAGCCAAACTGTTTGAAAAATATCCTCAGGTATTAATAATTAACCTCTAATGATTATTCTTTAATTGCAAGGCACGCAGCCTCATAATTTTTTTCATTTTAACAAATTGTTTTGTTATTTTAGGGTATGCCCACTTTGCCCGATGAAATCCTGGCCATTCGTGGTGTCGTTACGGTTTTCAAAATAGCGGCACGCAAAGAGCAATTCGACAATCTTCATAACGCTTTCGCAGTTATGAAGATTATAACGCTTTCACAGTTATGAAGATTATAACGCTTTCGCAGTTATGAAGATTATAAACGATCATGCGTTGATTGATGCATACTCCCTTGATCTACTCGAGAATGGTAACCATGATAAGGAAGAACTCATAGCAGAGAGGGACGATGATGTAAATAAAATAGACATTTTTAATTTTAAAATAAAAGTGCTTATAATATTTGATAGGAATATTTTTTGTAAGTTTTGATGAGCCAAATGTACTTTAGATCCCCTTGGTTTTTAGGTCCTTTAGTACAAGCATCATAAATCAGAATATCGAGTTAAAAGGTATCTACCATAGGAAGAACAAAATTAATTTGGGAAATTAATTTTGGTCCTACGAGTATTCATCCGAGAAATAAGCATAAAGAAATGGCGTTGCAAGAAATAACCGGATGAGCCTAACGGCGAAATAGTAGAAATCCTTACTCAAAACGATCACACCCGAGATTGACTCCCCCCAAGGACTTATCTTTTACAAGTCAAGTTTTCGAACAAGCACAATGTTCCTAAAGGAGCACCCAAGGAGCACAATGTCTGAAAAGGAGCATATTGTTTCTAAAAGAGCACAATGTGAACAAGCACGATGTGTTCAAAGGGTCACAATCTGACCAAATCAGAAAGAACACAATGTTCAAGTCAAACAAGCAAGAAGTGCCCAAGTCAAAGGAGCACAATGT
>NW_017619273.1:8957858-8975302 GCF_001879475.1 Ipomoea nil | reverse complement strand
CCAATGACAGCTGCCTTTTTCATCATCATGTGCCCCTATGTCCAACAGAAGAACTAGAGGAAAGAGAAGTGTGACCTCCGTTCAAAATCTGTGCTTCTTCTTCACAGCCAGTTGCAACAAAAGAGAGCACATCAATCATCCATAGAAGTCCTACCATACCATCATATACAGCATTACAAATTGATCCTTCATTAATTGCTGCCACAGCTACACTTGCCCGCTTGCCCGAAATGATTTGATAGATCCTGATCTCTTGACCATATTTTTAAGCTACCCACAATTGGATGAGCAGGAGATGAAAGTGCTACTAGCTACAAGCCAACTTGCAACTGAGAAAATACCAAAAAACAACATGACTGCCAAAGAAAGCCTGAACACATATCACTTCCCCATTCAGGAATGCCAATTATGGCTGCTGGTATTTTTCCTTCAATACCTATTACATTTAAAAATATATTTTTTTTGGGGAGTTAATACCATCTGAGGTCCTCCGAGTATAGTAATTTTGCCACGTTCAGTCCTAACTTTCAAATTGACCATCTGTGGTCCTTCGACTTTCAAATTTAACCATTTGTGGTCCAAGTTAACCACCCATGGTCCTTAAAGTTTATAAATTTAACTAGTCGTAATCCTCACGATGAACCACGGCTGGTTAAAATTTAATAGGTGAAGACCATGAGTGGTTAACTTGACCACGGATGGCTAAATTTGAAAGTCGAAAGACCAAAGATGGTCAATTTAAAAGTTTAGGACTAAACGTGAAAAAACCACTATACTCGGAGGACACTATCCCAGAATGACAGCTGCATTTTTCATCATCATGTGCCCCTAAATCCAATAGAAGAACTAGAGGAGGGAGAAGTGCGACCTCCGTGCAAAATATGTGCATCTTTTCACAGCTAGTTGTAGCAAAAGAGAGCACATCAATCACCCATATATGAAAGTCCTACCATATCATCATATACAGGATTACAAATTGATCCTTCATTAATTGCTGCCATAGCTACACTTGCCCGGCTTGCCCAAAATGATTTGATAGATCCGATCTCTTGACCATATTTCTAAGCACCCACAATTGGTTGAACAGGAGATGAAACTGCTACTAGCTACAAGCAAGCTTACAACTGAGAAAAATACCAAAACCAACATGGCTGCACAAAGAAAGCCTGGACACATAGTACATCCCCATTCAGAAATGCCAATTATGGCTGCTGTCCTTCAACACCTATTACATTTAAAACTATATTTTTTTCGGGATTTAATACCATCTGAGGTCCTCCGAGTATAGTGATTTGCCACGTTCAGTCCTAAACTTTCAAATTGACCATGTGTGATCCTTCGACTTTCAAATTTAACCATTTGTGGTCCAAGTTAACCACCATTGTCCAAGTTTCGAAATTTAACTAGTCGTCGTAGTCCTCTCGAAAGGACCACTGTTGGTTAAAATTTAATAGTTGAAGAACCATGAGTGGTTAATTTGGACCACGGATGGTTAAATTTGAAAGTCGAAGGACCAAAGATTGTCAATTTAAAAGTTTAGGACTAAACGTTACAAAACCACTATACTCGGGACCCAACTGGTATTATCTCTTTTTTTTCGGGGTGTCACGACGGAAATCGCCACCACCCTTCAACTCCTTAGGTAAACCAGCTGGTTCAAACCAAGAAGGCTGAAATTTGAACACGTGACCTTGTGATTACGAGTTTACACTAGTACAAAACTACACATTCGCCACTGTTGTAACTGACTTTTCGCAACTGTTGTCAACAGTGCGGATACCATGGTCGCTGAAAGTGTTGGAATATTCGCCACTGTTATTCCGATATTATTTAAACTATATTATGATTATAACAAGGTAAAGAAAGTGATTGATGAATATGGGGAACATTGCATGTAGGTGGCAATAATCCATTGTCCTCACTAGCTTAATTTGTATATACAAAAATATATATGTTATTAATTTGTAATCTTGTAATTATTTATGTTTATTCTTTAAAAAGAATTTTATGCTTATATACAAATCGTGATTTTAATTGTTACTTTAAAAAAAAAAAAGTTAAGCATATTTGTCCAACCCGTGGGGTCCGCCAAGAATATATAACAACCATATAAACTAGAAAAATATTGAGAACATACACATGTATATATATTAGACTTATTATGATCTTATCACAATCTTCATTATATTACTTTACTTGATCATAATCCAAATTAATTTCTCCCATACCCATATATACAGCCCTTCTGTTGTGTTGGATTTGGAGCACCAATCCACGATGACAGCTGCCTTTTTCATCATCATGTGCCCTATGTCCAACAGAAGAACTAGAGGAAAGAGAAGTGTGACCTCCGTTCAAAATCTGTGCTTCTTCTTCACAGCCAGTTGCAACAAAAGAGAGCACATCAATCATCCATAGAAGTCCTACCATACCATCATATACAGCATTACAAATTGATCCTTCATTAATTGCTGCCACAGCTACACTTGCCCGGCTTGCCCGAAATGATTTGATAGATCCTGATCTCTTGACCATATTTTTAAGCTACCCACAATTGGATGAGCAGGAGATGAAAGTGCTACTAGCTACAAGCCAACTTGCAACTGAGAAAATACCAAAAAACAACATGACTGCACAAAGAAAGCCTGACACATATCACTTCCCCATTCAGGAATGCCAATTATGGCTGCTGGTATTTTTCCTTCAATACCTATTACATTTAAAAATATATTTTTTTTGGGGAGTTAATACCATCTGAGGTCCTCTGAGTATAGTAATTTTGCCACGTTCAGTCCTAAACTTTCAAATTGACCATCTGTGGTCCTTCGACTTTCAAATTTAACCATTTGTGGTCCAAGTTAACCACCCATGGTCCTTAAAGTTTATAAATTTAACTAGTCGTAATCCTCACGATGAACCACGCTGGTTAAAATTTAATAGGTGAAGACCATGAGTGGTTAACTTGGACCACGGATGGCTAAATTTGAAAGTCGAAGACCAAAGATGGTCAATTTAAAAGTTTAGGACTAAACGTGAAAAAACCACTATACTCGGAGGACCACTATCCCAGAATGACAGCTGCATTTTTCATCATCATGTGCCCCTAAATCCAATAGAAGAACTAGAGAGGGAGAAGTGCGACCTCCGTGCAAAATATGTGCATCTTTTTCACAGCTAGTTGTAGCAAAGAGAGCACATCAATCATCCATATATGAAAGTCCTACCATACCATCATATACAGGATTACAAATTGATCCTTCATTAATTGCTGCCATAGCTACACTTGCCCGGCTTGCCCAAAATGATTTGATAGATCCGATCTCTTGACCATATTTCTAAGCAACCCACAATTGGTTGAGCAGGAGATGAAACTGCTACTAGCTACAAACAAGCTTGCAACTGAGAAAATACCAAAACCCAACATGGCTTGCACAAAGAAAGCCTGGACACATAGTACATCCCCATGCAGAAATGCCAATTATGGCTGCTGGTCCTTTCAACACCTATTACATTTAAAACTATATTTTTTTTCGGGATTTAATACCATCTGAGGTCCTCCGAGTATAGTGATTTTGCCACGTTCAGTCCTAAACTTTCAAATTGACCATGTGTGATCCTTCGACTTTCAATTTAACCATTTGTGGTCCAAGTTAACCACCCATAGTCCTTCAAGTTTCGAAATTTAACTAGTCGTCGTAGTCCTCTCGAAAGGACCACTGTTGGTTAAAATTTAATAGTTGAAGAACCATGAGTGGTTAACTTGGACCACGGATGGTTAAATTTGAAAGTCGAAGGACCAAAGATTGTCAATTTAAAAGTTTAGGACTAAACGTTACAAAACCACTATACTCGGAGGACCCCAACTGGTATTATCTCTTTTTTTTTTTCGGGGTGACGACGGAAATCGCCACCACCCTTCAACTCCTTAGGTAAACCAGCTGGTTCAAACCAAGAAGGCGAAATTTGAACACGTGACCTTGTGATTACGAGTTTACACTAGTACAAAACTACACATTCGCCACTGTTGTAACTGACTTTTCGCAACTGTTGTACAACAGTTCGCGGATACCATGGTCGCTGAAAAGTGTTGGAATATTCGCCACTGTTATTCCGATATTATTTAAACTATATAATGATTATAACAAGGTAAAGAAAGTGATTGATGAATATGGGGAACATTGCATGTAGGTGGCAATAATCCATTGTCCTCACTAGCTTAATTTGTATATACAAAAATATATATGTTATTAATTTGTAATCTTGTAATGTATTTATGTTTATTCTTTAAAAAGAATTTTATTGCTTATATACAAATCGTGATTTTAATTGTTACTTTAAAAAAAAAAAAGTTAAGGCATATTTGTCCAACCCGTGGGGTCCGCCAAGGAATATATAACAACCATATAAACTAGAAAAATATTGAGAACATACACATGTATATATATTAGACTTATTATGATCTTATCACAATCTTCATTATATTACTTTACTTGATCATAATCCAAATTAATTTCTCCCATACCCATATATACAGCCCTTCTGTTGTGTTGGATTTGGAGGCACCAATCCCACGATGACAGCTGCCTTTTTCATCATCATGTGCCCCTATGTCCAACAGAAGAACTAGAGGAAAGAGAAGTGTGACCTCCGTTCAAAATCTGTGCTTCTTCTTCACAGCCAGTTGCAACAAAAGAGAGCACATCAATCATCCATAGAAGTCCTACCATACCATCATATACAGCATTACAAATTGATCCTTCATTAATTGCTGGCCACAGCTACACTTGCCCGGCTTGCCCGAAATGATTTGATAGATCCTGATCTCTTGACCATATTTTTAAGCTACCCACAATTGGATGAGCAGGAGATGAAAGTGCTACTAGCTACAAGCCAACTTGCGACTGAGAAAATACCAAAAAACAACATGACTGCACAAAGAAAGCCTGAACACATATCACTTCCCCATTCAGGAATGCCAATTATGGCTGCTGGTATTTTTCCTTCAATACCTATTACATTTTAAAATATATTTTTTTTTGGGGAGTTAATACCATCTGAGGTCCTCTGAGTATAGTAATTTTGCCACGTTCAGTCCTAAACTTTCAAATTGACCATCTGTGGTCCTTCGACTTTCAAATTTAACCATTTGTGGTCCAAGTTAACCACCCATGGTCCTTAAAGTTTATAAATTTAACTAGTCGTAATCCTCACGAATGAACCACGACTGGTTAAAATTTAATAGGTGAAAGACCATGAGTGGTTAACTTAGACCACGGATGGCTAAATTTGAAAGTCGAAAGGACCAAAGATGGTCAATTTAAAAGTTTTAGGACTAAACGTGAAAAAACCACTATACTCGGAGGACCACTATCCCAGAATGACAGCTGCATTTTTCATCATCATGTGCCCCTAAATCCAATAGAAGAACTAGAGGAGGGAGAAGTGCAACCTCCGTGCAAAATATGTGCATCTTTTTCACAGCTAGTTGCAGCAAAAGAGAGCACATCAATCATCCATATATGAAAGTCCTACCATACCATCATATACAGGATTACAAATTGATCCTTCATTAATTGCTGCCATAGCTACACTTGCCCGGCTTGCCCAAAATGATTTGATAGATCCGATCTCTTGACCATATTTCTAAGCAACCCACAATTGGTTGAGCAGGAGATGAAACTGCTACTAGCTACAAACAAGCTTGCAACGGAGAAAATACCAAAACCCAACATGGCTGCACAAAGAAAGCCTGGACACATAGTACATCCCCATGCAGAAATGCCAATTATGGCTGCTGTCCTTCAACACCTATTACATTTAAAACTATATTTTTTTCGGGATTTAATACCATCTGAGGTCCTCCGAGTATAGTGATTTTGCCACGTTCAGTCCTAAACTTTCAAATTGACCATGTGTGATCCTTCGACTTTCAAATTTAACCATTTGTGGTCCAAGTTAACCACCCATAGTCCTTCAAGTTTCGAAATTTAACTAGTCGTCGTAGTCCTCTCGAAAGGACCACTGTTGGTTAAAATTTAATAGTTGAAGAACCATGAGTGGTTAACTTGGACCACGGATGGTTAAATTTGAAAGTCGAAGGACCAAAGATTGTCAATTTAAAAGTTTAGGACTAAACGTTACAAAACCACTATACTCGAGGACCCCAACTGGTATTATCTCTTTTTTTTCGGGGTGACGACGGAAATCGCCACCACCCTTCAACTCCTTAGGTAAACCAGCTGGTTCAAACCAAGAAGGCTGAAATTTGAACACGTGACCTTGTGATTACGAGTTTACACTAGTACAAAACTACACATTCGCCACTGTTGTAACTGACTTTTCGCAACTGTTGTACAACATTTGCGGATACCATGGTCGCTGAAAGTGTTGGAATATTTGCCACTGTTATTCCGATATTATTTAAACTATATTATGATTATAACAAGGTAAAGAAAGTGATTGATGAATATGGGGAACATTGCATGTAGGTGGCAATAATCCATTGTCCTCACTAGCTTAATTTGTATATACAAAAATATATATGTTATTAATTTGTAATCTTGTAATTTATTTATGTTTATTCTTTAAAAAGAATTTTATGCTTATATACAAATCGTGATTTTAATTGTTACTTTAAAAAAAAAAAAAAAAAGTTAGGCATATTTGTCCAACCCGTGGGGTCCGCCAAGGAATATATAACAACCATATAAACTACAAAAATATTGAGAACATACACATGTATATATATTAGACTTATTATGATCTTATTACAATCTTCATTATATTACTTTACTTGATCATAATCCAAATAAATTTCTCCCATACCCATATATACAGCCCTTCTGTTGTGTTGGATTTGGAGCACCAATCCCACGATGACAGCTGCCTTTTTCATCATCATGTGCCCCTATGTCCAACAGAAGAACTAGAGGAAAGAGAAGTGCGACCTCCGTTCAAAATCTGTGCTTCTTCTTCACAGCCAGTTGCAACAAAAGAGAGCACATCAATCATCCATAGAAGTCCTACCATACCATCATATACAGCATTACAAATTGATCCTTCATTAATTGTTGCCACAGCTACACTTGCCCGGCTTGCCCGAAATGATTTGATAGATCCTGATCTCTTGACCATATTTTTAAGCTACCCACAATTGGATGAGCAGGAGATGAAAGTGCTACTAGCTACAAGGCAACTTGCAACTGAGAAAATACCAAAAAACAACATGACTGCACAAAGAAAGCCTGAACACATATCACTTCCCCATTCAGGAATGCCAATTTTGGCTGCTGGTATTTTTCCTTCAATACCTATTAAATTTAAAAATATATTTTTTTTTGGGGAGTTAATACCATCTGAGGTCCTCCGAGTATAGTTATTTTGCCACATTCAGTCCTAAACTTTCAAATTGACCATCTGTGGTCCTTCGACTTTCAAATTTAACCATTTGTGGTCCAAGTTAACCAACCATGGTCCTTAAAGTTTATAAATTTAACTAGTCGTAATCCTGACGAATGGACCACGGCTGGTTAAAATTTAATAGGTGAAAGACCATGAGTGGTTAACTTGGACCACGGATGGCTAAATTTGAAAGTCGAAGGACCAAAGATGGTCAATTTAAAAGTTTAGGACTAAACGTGAAAAAACCACTATACTCGGAGGACCACTATCCCAGAATGACAGCTGCATTTTTCTTCATCATGTGCCCCTAAATCCAATAGAAGAACTAGAGGAGGGAGAAGTGAGACCTCCGTGCAAAATATGTGCATCTTTTTCACAGCTAGTTGTAGCAAAAGAGAGCACATCAATCATCCATATATGAAAGTCCTACCATACCATCATATACAGGATTAAAAATTGATCCTTCATTAATTGCTGCCATAGCTACACTTGCCCGGCTTGCCCAAAATGATTTGATAGATCCGATCTCTTGACCATATTTCTAAGCAACCCACAATTGGTTGAGCAGGAGATGAAACTGCTACTAGCTACAAGCAAGCTTGCAACTGAGAAAATACCAAAACCCAACATGGCTGCACAAAGAAAGCCTGGACACATAGTACATCCCCATGCAGAAATGCCAATTATGGCTGCTGTCCTTCAACACCTATTACATTTAAAACTATATTTTTTTCAGGATTTAATACCATCTGAGGTCCTCCGAGTATAGTGATTTTGCCACGTTCAGTCCTAAACTTTCAAATTGACCATGTGTGATCCTTCGACTTTCAAATTTAACCATTTGTGGTCCAAGTTAACCACCCATAGTCCTTCAAGTTTCGAAATTTAACTAGTCGTCGTAGTCCTCTCGAAAGGACCACTGTTGGTTAAAATTTAATAGTTGAAGAACCATGAGTGGTTAACTTCGACCACAGATGGTTAAATTTGAAAGTCGAAGGACCAAAGATTGTCAATTTGAAAGTTTAGGACTAAACGTTACAAAACCACAATACTCGGAGGACCCCAACTGGTATTATCTCTTTTTTTTTCGGGGTGACGACGGAAATCGCCACCACCCTTCAACTCCTTAGGTAAACCAGCTGGTTCAAACCAAGAAGGCTGAAATTTGAACACGTGACCTTGTGATTACGAGTTTACACTAGTACAAAACTACACATTCGCCACTGTTTTAACTGACTTTTCGCAACTGTTGTACAACAGTCGCGGATACCATGGTCGCTGAAAGTGTTGGAATATTCGCTACTGTTATGCCGATATTATTTAAACTATATTATGATTATAACAAGGTAAAGAAAGTGATTGATAAATATGGGGAACATTGCATGTAGGTGGCAATAATCCATTGTCCTCACTAGCTTAATTTGTATATACAAAAATATATATGTTATTAATTTGTAATCTTGTAATGTATTTATGTTTATTCTTTAAAAAGAATTTTATGTTTATTCTATAAAAAGAATTTTATGCTTATATACAAATCGTGATTTTAATTGTTACTTTTAAAAAAAAAAAAGTTAAGCATATTTGTCCAACCCGTGGGGTCCGCCAAGGAATATATAACAACCATATGAACTAGAAAAATATTGAGAACATACACATGTATATATATTAGACTTATTATGATCTTATCACAATCTTCATTATATTACTTTACTTGATCATAATCCAAATTAATTTCTCCCATACCCATATATACAGCCCTTCTGTTGTGTTGGATTTGGAGCACCAATCCCACGATGACAGCTACCTTTTTCATCATCATGTGCCCCTATGTCCAACAGAAGAACTAGAGGAAAGAGAAGTGCGACCTCCGTTCAAAATCCGTGCTTCTTCTTCACAGCCAGTTGCAATAAAAGACAGCACATCAATCATCCATAGAAGTCCTACCATACCATCATATACAGCATTACAAATTGATCCTTCATTAATTGCTGCCACAGCTACACTTGCCCGGCTTGCCCGAAATGATTTGATAGATCCTGATCTCTTGACCATATTTTTAAGCTACCCACAATTGGATGAGCAGGAGATGAAAGTGCTACTAGCTACAAGCCAACTTGCGACTGAGAAAATACCAAAAAACAACATGACTGCACAAAGAAAGCCTGAACACATATCACTTCCCCATTCAGGAATGCCAATTATGGCTGCTGGTATTTTTCCTTCAATACCTATTACATTTAAAAATATATTTTTTTTTTGGGGAGTTAATACCATCTGAGGTCCTCTGAGTATAGTAATTTTGCCACGTTCAGTCCTAACTTTCAAATTGACCATCTGTGGTCCTTCGACTTTCAAATTTAACCATTTGTGGTCCAAGTTAACCACCCATGGTCCTTAAAGTTTATAAATTTAACTAGTCGTAATCCTCACGAATGAACCACGACTGGTTAAAATTTAATAGGTGAAAGACCATGAGTGGTTAACTTAGACCACGGATGGCTAAATTTGAAAGTCGAAGGACCAAAGATGGTCAATTTAAAAGTTTAGGACTAAACGTGAAAAAACCACTATACTCGGAGGACCACTATCCCAGAATGACAGCTGCATTTTTCATCATCATGTGCCCCTAAATCCAATAGAAGAACTAGAGGAGGGAGAAGTGCAACCTCCGTGCAAAATATGTGCATCTTTTTCACAGCTAGTTGCAGCAAAAGAGAGCACATCAATCATCCATATATGAAAGTCCTACCATACCATCATATACAGGATTACAAATTGATCCTTCATTAATTGCTGCCATAGCTACACTTGCCCGGCTAGCCCAAAATGATTTGATAGATCCGATCTCTTGACCATATTTCTAAGCAACCCACAATTGGTTGAGCAGGAGATGAAACTGCTACTAGCTACAAACAAGCTTGCAACGGAGAAAATACCAAAACCCAACATGGCTGCACAAAGAAAGCCTGGACACATAGTACATCCCCATGCAGAAATGCCAATTATGGTTGCTGTCCTTCAACACCTATTACATTTAAAACTATATTTTTTTCGGGATTTAATACCATCTGAGGTCCTCCGAGTATAGTGATTTTGCCACGTTCAGTCCTAAACTTTCAAATTGACCATGTGTGATCCTTCGACTTTCAAATTTAACCATTTGTGGTCCAAGTTAACCACCCATAGTCCTTCAAGTTTCGAAATTTAACTAGTCGTCGTAGTCCTCTCGAAAGGACCACTGTTGGTTAAAATTTAATAGTTGAAGAACCATGAGTGGTTAACTTGGACCACGGATGGTTAAATTTGAAAGTCGAAGGACCAAAGATTGTCAATTTAAAAGTTTAGGACTAAACGTTACAAAACCACTATACTCGAGGACCCCAACTGGTATTATCTCTTTTTTTTCGGGGTGACGACGGAAATCGCCACCACCCTTCAACTCCTTAGGTAAACCAGCTGGTTCAAACCAAGAAGGCTGAAATTTGAACACGTGACCTTGTGATTACGAGTTTACACTAGTACAAAACTACACATTCGCCACTGTTGTAACTGACTTTTCGCAACTGTTGTACAACATTTGCGGATACCATGGTCGCTGAAAGTGTTGGAATATTCGCCACTGTTATTCCGATATTATTTAAACTATATTATGATTATAACAAGGTAAAGAAAGTGATTGATGAATATGGGGAACATTGCATGTAGGTGGCAATAATCCATTGTCCTCACTAGCTTAATTTGTATATACAAAAATATATATGTTATTAATTTGTAATCTTGTAATTTATTTATGTTTATTCTTTAAAAAGAATTTTATGCTTATATACAAATCGTGATTTTAATTGTTACTTTAAAAAAAAAAAAGTTAGGCATATTTGTCCAACCCGTGGGGTCCGCCAAGGAATATATAACAACCATATAAACTACAAAAATATTGAGAACATACACATGTATATATATTAGACTTATTATGATCTTATCACAATCTTCATTATATTACTTTACTTGATCATAATCCAAATAAATTTCTCCCATACCCATATATACAGCCCTTCTGTTGTGTTGGATTTGGAGCACCAATCCCACGATGACAGCTGCCTTTTTCATCATCATGTGCCCCTATGTCCAACAGAAGAACTAGAGGAAAGAGAAGTGCGACCTCCGTTCAAAATCTGTGCTTCTTCTTCACAGCCAGTTGCAACAAAAGAGAGCACATCAATCATCCATAGAAGTCCTACCATACCATCATATACAGCATTACAAATTGATCCTTCATTAATTGCTGCCACAGCTACACTTGCCCGAAATGATTTGATAGATCCTGATCTCTTGACCATATTTTTAAGCTACCCACAATTGGATGAGCAGGAGATGAAAGTGCTACTAGCTACAAGCCAACTTGCAACTGAGAAAATACCAAAAAACAACATGACTGCACAAAGAAAGCCTGAACACATATCACTTCCCCATTCAGGAATGCCAATTTTGGCTGCTGGTATTTTTCCTTCAATACCTATTAAATTTAAAAATATATTTTTTTTTGGGGAGTTAATACCATCTGAGGTCCTCCGAGTATAGTTATTTTGCCACATTCAGTCCTAAACTTTCAAATTGACCATCTGTGGTCCTTCGACTTTCAAATTTAACCATTTGTGGTCCAAGTTAACCAACCATGGTCCTTAAAGTTTATAAATTTAACTAGTCGTAATCCTGACGAATGGACCACGGCTGGTTAAAATTTAATAGGTGAAAGACCATGAGTGGTTAACTTGGACCACGGATGGCTAAATTTGAAAGTCGAAGGACCAAAGATGGTCAATTTAAAAGTTTAGGACTAAACGTGAAAAAACCACTATACTCGGAGGACCACTATCCCAGAATGACAGCTGCATTTTTCTTCATCATGTGCCCCTAAATCCAATAGAAGAACTAGAGGAGGGAGAAGTGCGACCTCCGTGCAAAATATGTGCATCTTTTTCACAGCTAGTTGTAGCAAAAGAGAGCACATCAATCATCCATATATGAAAGTCCAACCATACCATCATATACAGGATTAAAAATTGATCCTTCATTAATTGCTGCCATAGCTACACTTGCCCGGCTTGCCCAAAATGATTTGATAGATCCGATCTCTTGACCATATTTCTAAGCAACCCACAATTGGTTGAGCAGGAGATGAAACTGCTACTAGCTACAAGCAAGCTTGCAACTGAGAAAATACCAAAACCCAACATGGCTGCACAAAGAAAGCCTGGACACATAGTACATCCCCATGCAGAAATGCCAATTATGGCTGCTGTCCTTCAACACCTATTACATTTAAAACTATATTTTTTTCAGGATTTAATACCATCTGAGGTCCTCCGAGTATAGTGATTTTGCCACGTTCAGTCCTAAACTTTCAAATTGACCATGTGTGATCCTTCGACTTTCAAATTTAACCATTTGTGGTCCAAGTTAACCACCCATAGTCCTTCAAGTTTCGAAATTTAACTAGTCGTCGTAGTCCTCTCGAAAGGACCACTGTTGGTTAAAATTTAATAGTTGAAGAACCATGAGTGGTTAACTTGGACCACAGATGGTTAAATTTGAAAGTCGAAGGACCAAAGATTGTCAATTTGAAAGTTTAGGACTAAACGTTACAAAACCACTATACTCGGAGGACCCCAACTGGTATTATCTCTTTTTTTTTCGGGGTGACGACGGAAATCGCCACCACCCTTCAACTCCTTAGGTAAACCAGCTGGTTCAAACCAAGAAGGCTGAAATTTGAACACGTGACCTTGTGATTACGAGTTTACACTAGTACAAAACTACACATTCGCCACTGTTTTAACTGACTTTTCGCAACTGTTGTACAACAGTCGCGGATACCATGGTCGCTGAAAGTGTTGGAATATTCGCTACTGTTATGCCGATATTATTTAAACTATATTATGATTATAACAAGGTAAAGAAAGTGATTGATAAATATGGGGAACATTGCATGTAGGTGGCAATAATCCATTGTCCTCACTAGCTTAATTTGTATATACAAAAATATATATGTTATTAATTTGTAATCTTGTAATGTATTTATGTTTATTCTTTAAAAAGAATTTTATGTTTATTCTATAAAAAGAATTTTATGCTTATATACAAATCGTGATTTTAATTGTTACTTTTAAAAAAAAAAAGTTAAGCATATTTGTCCAACCCGTGGGGTCCGCCAAGGAATATATAACAACCATATGAACTAGAAAAATATTGAGAACATACACATGTATATATATTAGACTTATTATGATCTTATCACAATCTTCATTATATTACTTTACTTGATCATAATCCAAATTAATTTCTCCCATACCCATATATACAGCCCTTCTGTTGTGTTGGATTTGGAGCACCAATCCCACGATGACAGCTACCTTTTTCATCATCATGTGCCCCTATGTCCAACAGAAGAACTAGAGGAAAGAGAAGTGCGACCTCCGTTCAAAATCCGTGCTTCTTCTTCACAGCCAGTTGCAACAAAAGACAGCACATCAATCATCCATAGAAGTCCTACCATACCATCATATACAGCATTACAAATTGATCCTTCATTAATTGCTGCCACAGCTACACTTGCCCGGCTTGCCCGAAATGATTTGATAGATCCTGATCTCTTGACCATATTTCTAAGCTACCCACAATTGGATGAGCAGGAGATGAAAGTGCTACTAGCTACAAGCCAACTTGCGACTGAGAAAATACCAAAAAACAACATGACTGCACAAAGAAAGCCTGAACACATATCACTTCCAGATTCAGGAATGCCAATTATTGCTGCTGGTATTTTTCCTTCAATACCTATTACATTTAAAAATATATTTTTTTTTGGGGAGTTAATACCATCTGAGGTCCTCCGAGTATAGTAATTTTGTCACGTTCAGTCCTAAACTTTCAAATTGACCATCTGTGGTCCTTCGACTTTCAAATTTAACCATTTGTGGTCCAAGTTAACCACCCATGGTCCTTAAAGTTTATAAATTTAACTAGTCGTAATCCTCACGAGAGGACCACGGCTGGTTAAAATTTAATAGGTGAACGGCCATGAGTGGTTAACTTGGACCACGGATGGCTAAATTTGAAAGTCGAAAGACCAAAGATGGTCAATTTAAAAGTTTAGGACTAAACGTGAAAAAACCACTATACTCGGAGGACCACTATCCCAGAATGACAGCTGCATTTTTCATCATCATGTGCCCCTAAATCCAATAGAAGAACTAGAGGAGGGAGAAGTGCGACCTCCGTGCAAAATATGTGCATCTTTTTCACAGCTAGTTGCAGCAAAAGAGAGCACATCAATCATCCATATATGAAAGTCCTACCATACCATCATATACAGGATTACAAATTGATCCTTCATTAATTGCTGCCATAGCTACACTTGCCCGGCTTGCCCAAAATGATTTGATAGATCCGATCTCTTGACCATATTTCTAAGCAACCCACAATTGGTTGAGCAGGAGATGAAACTGCTACTAGCTACAAACAAGCTTGCAACTGAGAAAATACCAAAACCCAACATGGCTGCACAAAGAAAGCCTGGACACATAGTACATCCCCATGCAGAAATGCCAATTATGGCTGCTGGTATATTTCCATCAACACCTATTACATTTAAAACTATATTTTTTTCGGGATTTAATACCATCTGAGGTCCTCCGAGTAAAGTGATTTTGCCACGTTCAGTCATAAACTTTCAAATTGACCATGTGTGATCCTTCGACTTTCAAATTTAACCATTTGTGGTCCAAGTTAACCACCCATAGTCCTTCAAGTTTCGAAATTTAACTAGTCGTCGTAGTCCTCTCGAAAGGACCACTGTTGGTTAAAATTTAATAGTTGAAGAACCATGAGTGGTTAACTTGGACCACGGATGGTTAAATTTGAAAGTCGAAGGACCAAAGATTGTCAATTTAAAAGTTTAGGACTAAACGTTACAAAACCACTATAATCGAGGACCCCAACTGGTATTATCTCTTTTTTTTCGGGGTGACGACGGAAATCGCCACCACCCTTCAACTCCTTAGGTAAACCAGCTGGTTCAAACTAAGAAGGCTGTAATTTGAACACGTGACCTTGTGATTACGAGTTTACACTAGTACAAAACTACACATTCGCCACTGTTGTAACTAACTTTTCGCAACTGTTGTACAACATTTTGCGGATACCATGGTCGCTGAAAGTGTTGGAATATTCGCCACTGTTATTCCGATATTATTTAAACTATATTATGATTATAACAAGGTAAAGAAAGTGATTGATGAATATGGGGAACATTGCATGTAGGTGGCAATAATCCATTGTCCTCACTAGCTTAATTTGTATATACAAAAATATATATGTTATTAATTTGTAATCTTGTAATTTATTTATGTTTATTCTTTAAAAAGAATTTTATTCTTATACACAAATCGTGATTTTAATTGTTACTTTAAAAAAAAAAAAAAAGTTAGGCATATTTGTCCAACCCGTAGGGTCCGCCAAGGAATATATAACAACCATATAAACTAGAAAAATATTGAGAACATACACATGTATATATATTAGACTTATTATGATCTTATCACAATCTTCATTATATTACTTTACTTGATCATAATCCAAATTAATTTCTCCCATACCCATATATACAGCCCTTCTGTTGTGTTGGATTTGGAGCACCAATCCCACAATGACAGCTGCCTTTTTCATCATCATGTGGCCCCTATGTCCAACAGAAGAACTAGAGGAAAGAGAAGTGTGACCTCCGTTCAAAATCTGTGCTTCTTCTTCACAGCCAGTTGCAACAAAAGAGAGCACATCAATCATCCATAGAAGTCCTACCATACCATCATATACAGCATTACAAATTGATCCTTCATTAATTGCTGCCACAGCTACACTTGCCCGGCTTGCCCGAAATGATTTGATAGATCCTGATCTCTTGACCATATTTTAAGCTACCCACAATTGGATGAGCAGGAGATGAAAGTGCTACTAGCTACAAGCCAACTTGCAACTGAGAAAATACCAAAAAACAACATGACTGCACAAAGAAAGCCTGAACACATATCACTTCCCCATTCAGGAATGCCAATTATGGCTGCTGGTATTTTTCCTTCAATACCTATTACATTTAAAAATATATTTTTTTTTGGGGAGTTAATCCCATCTGAGGTCCTCTGAGTATAGTAATTTTGCCACGTTCAGTCCTAAACTTTCAAATTGACCATCTGTGGTCCTTCGACTTTCAAATTTAACCATTTGTGGTCCAAGTTAACCACCCATGGTCCTTAAAGTTTATAAATTTAACTAGTCGTAATCCTCACGAGAGGACCACGGCTGGTTAAAATTTAATAGGTGAACGACCATGATGGTTAACTTGGACCAGGGATGGCTAAATTTGAAAGTCGAAAGACCAAAGATGGTCAATTTAAAAGTTTAGGACTAAACGTGAAAAAAACCACTATACTCGGAGGACCACTATCCCAGAATGACAGCTGCATTTTTCATCATCATGTGCCCTAAATCCAATAGAAGAACTAGAGGAGGGAGAAGTGCGACCTCCGTGCAAAATATGTGCATCTTTTTCACAGCTAGTTGTAGCAAAAGAGAGCACATCAATCACCCATATATGAAAGTCCTACCATATCATCATATACAGGATTACAAATTGATCCTTCATTAATTGCTGCCATAGCTACACTTGCCCGGCTTGCCCAAAATGATTTGATAGATCCGATCTCTTGACCATATTTCTAAGCAACCCACAATTGGTTGAACAGGAGATGAAACTGCTACTAGCTACAAGCAAGCTTACAACTGAGAAAAATACCAAAACCCAACATGGCTGCACAAAGAAAGCCTGGACACATAGTACATCCCCATTCAGAAATGCCAATTATGGCTGCTGTCCTTCAACACCTATTACATTTAAAACTATATTTTTTTCGGGATTTAATACCATCTGACGTCCTCCGAGTATAGTGATTTTGCCACGTTCAGTCCTAAACTTTCAAATTGACCAT